>NC_041395.2:242061576-242336576 GCF_900747795.2 Erpetoichthys calabaricus
ACTATTTGCTCTTGTGTTACCGGTTTTCATTGGCCATCATGTTATGGGGCTTATGGCCCTTGTATCAGATGACCCCCAAATTATATATTTGGCTTCTTTATAGGCTTTCTTATACTGTTTACTTGACAATTTTGATTATATTACTATTTGAAAAGCAATTTCTAAACAGATGTCTGTCCTGTTTCTTAAACACTACAGCTTTGTGGACTTGATAGTAACAGTGTCTGGTATTACACGTTTTCTGTAGGAACCGTAAAAAGACAGTCATGGTTAATAACAGAAAAGTTTTTATTATTTATATGGAACAGTATAAACCAATTTACAAGAAAGCCACTTAAGTGGTGAAATTATTTATTTATAAGGTAGTACACAAGTTAATGGAAGTGGAACACAGATTCGCCTACAACTCAGCAAGAGGTCTGTGTACCAGTAATGCACACATTTAGAAAGAGGATGTTCAGACAGCAGCTTTACATGGTGTATAATGGTTGATCATTTTTGTAGTAATACTATATTAGAAAAGGGAAAAAAGAGTTTTGTCAGAAATTGGATTTGTATGTTTATGTATCCATATTAAAAAAAAAAAACTACAAAAGTAAATATTCTGTATAATCTGCACAGATTGAGCTCTTTTTGCAGTTATTTAATTGGTTTCATAGATTTTATTTCATAGCATGTTACTTTAAATGTGGAGGTAAAAAAACAACATATTTACATGTGATAAATAACTTTTGAAGTTACAAAGAGGCACAGTATATTTTGGTTCCTTCATAAATAGCAAAAATCAATATTCTTAATTAAAATATTTATACATTATTTTTGAGACTCATAGTATATAGTAACTGTACAAAAGTGCATAATCATTATGTGCTCAAAAATAAATGCACAATTAATTTTTTGAGCATTTTTATTAAAAAAAAAAAGATAAAATCTCTTGTTACCTTAAAGTATGTTTAGTAAATTTAGTAAAATTAATAAGAAACACAGTGCAACTACATGTTTACTTATCATATGTATACAATATACATATCTCATGAATTAATGCACCAGATTTTGAAGTACCCTTCAGGCCTCTGGAAATAGTATAAAACACTGAAAATGAATAGCTATTAAAAAAAAAAAAAAAAGCTGTGCTGATTAGTAATTCAGGCCCCCAATTCAGACACTGTTCTCTGAAAATTTATTCTAGTTTATCCCTTTGAATATACAGCACTCTGTTTCTTAAGCTAGGTTTTTTTCATTGATATGGTGATGAATTGTCTAGATAATCCACAGCTAAATCAGTAACTTTGTAACCCCACTGTCAATCACTACCCAACCTTACGGTTCCACTTTAAATGTGTTGTTTTTAGGTCATATATATGATTAAATTTTGATTTGAAAGCTGTTTTTTCTTTAGGTGATTTTTATCACTTTCTTTTTTGCTTTTTAAATCAATGTGATGGCTCAGGAAATGTGAACTTACATTTTGTGCATTCTAAGAGGGTAATTGCTCTCTGGCTGCATAATCGAATAGATCTATTAATTTCAAAGAGAAAGACAATAGGTACCAAAAAAAGTCAAGTGAAATTATACGCATATACACTGCCTCTCTCTCCTCTCTATGTATATGTCATATATATATATATATATATGTGTGTGTGTGCGTATAAGTGTATATATATATATATATATATATATATATATATATATATATATATATATATATATAAATCTGTGTGTGTATAAAATTTCTACTCCAGTTTTCGGTCAATATACCTTATACTACAATGAAAAGTATTGCTAGTCCCACTAATGTTCAAACATGTACAGTACATGGTAGAATGACACAGCATATATGTGTGTTTAGTATTTGTGTTGCTATGTATAAACACATTACATATTATTAATAGCTCATTGTGGAATAGTGTTAAAGAAAAAGAGAATCTAATGCCATGAGATTATGAATACTGTATATCACTAAATAAATCATCTTTGTAAATTAAAACAGTGCTAATTCCAAAATCAGTGTCTATATCAGGTGAATATCAGAAGTTTTTAGTATATGTACAATCTGCTTACAGAAGAGAAATGAATCAGTTTAGTTAAATAAAAAAGACATTATTTGTAATTTTTCATTTTTGAAAGTGATATTGCTATAGTACATGTATTTTTGTGTTTTCTAGTGTTCCTATTTATTTGTTTTAACCATTAGAAAGATTTTATGTCAGTTTACTGTATTTCTATGTTTTTGAAAATGACTTATTTTATTACCAAAAATGTATTTTGATAGCAAAAATTATTTTGCAAGTGATATTTGTACAGAATTACAACCAGTATAAATGATCTCAAATACATGAATCTCACGTTTGGCCCCAATATGTTGCGATTCTTTTACAAAGCATGCAAGTTGGTGTCTTGAAATGTTGGATTCAAAGATACAATTTGGAAACAGCTCACTTCAAACACTTTTACTTGGAACATAAACATTGTATTGATTTGTACCGCAGTATGTCACTTCATCATTCCAAGCACTGTGCTGGATTGAAATGGATAGGCAGATCAGCTGTTAGTTTTTCACAGTGAAGTTTCATTTTACTGGTTATTGTAATTAATGCTGATCAAGTTCAAACTGAGTGTTTGTAGGGAAAACAGCACAAAGAGAGAAGACCAACTCCAGGAAAGAGTTATAAATGTGGCATTATGCAGCCTGCAATAAGAGCAGGCAAGTAAGAGTTATGGTTCCTCTAGCTAAGGTAGTGTGTCTTTGAAGATAAACATTTAAGACTTACTTTAGTTAAACCATTAAAATGGCTCTCTAAAATAGGTAAATATATATGTGTCATTTCATGAACAAACTCTTTCCTCTATTATTGCAATAATTGGATACTGAATACTCTTTTCCTGATTTCCACTATTATTACAAAATTTGGATACCAAATGAAGAGCTCAGTTCCAAAATCAGCTAAGTACAAAAGATAAATTTTGGAGATAAATAGGAAAATCTGGGTCCGTAAGCAGATTTTGAAACTAAATCCCTAAAACTATAGCGCTACACTGTTGCAATTAGCAGGTTTTGAAGCTCAAACATATTTTCGGCACATGACCAACTGCATGAAAAGTCACAATCACGTGTTCACTAAATTTTAACAAAAGGTGTAATTAGCAGATTTTGGAACTCACACCTTCAAATGTTTTTAGGTCTTCAACCAACATCTAATATAAGATAAAAGAACACCAAGTAAACAAATGTTTTTTTCCAGCATCAACTGGGAAAAAGTAATTTCTGATTTACACATATAATTGGCTGCTCTATCTTTAGCTACAACCAAATGCTTTGTGAAATTTTTCAGCTTTTCATAGTGAAGTACAGGAATGTTAGCGTCCTCTTTTTTGCACTGCTTTAATTCAAATATATGGATAGGTTTTCAAGCATGAACTGCTTGTTTTAGGTTATGTAATAATATTTCTATTGGGTTTAGGTCATGACTTTAAATAGATCGGTACAGAACTTTTTTTGCTTACTTCCAGCCATTCTGATGTAGAGTTGCTTTTGTCTTTTGGATGATTGTCTTCCTCTATGACGCAGTGATGCTTCAGCTCTAGATAAATATCTAGGTATTACTTATGGAGAACAGACTTCATGGGTACTTCAATCATGGTAATTCATCCAGGACCTGAGGTAGCAAACCATTGCCGCACCATCACATTAACACAACAGCCATGTTTGTCTGTTGATATGATATGAAATACTGTTTGCTTTACATCAAAAATAAATGGACACCTAGGAACTTCATTGTCCAAAAATTTCAGTTTGTATCATATGTCCATAGAAGTTTCTCTCAAAACATTTGGGGATCATCCAAATGCTTCCTGACAAATGAAAGAGGAACATTTATGTTCTTGTTAGCACTGATTTCTGCCTTGTTACTCCTGAATAAATCCCATATTTGCCATTCTGTTTCTGATTTTAGACATCGACCTTTGATGAGGCAAAGAAACATAACAGTTCTATAGGTGTTTTTTTCAGGATCCTTCATGACTTGTGAAACATTGTGCTTCTGGAGTAATTTTGGCAAGTCAGCCATTTATGAGAAGATTCACTATAGTTCGAAGTGTCTTAAGTTTAGATATTATGCCTGTCGCTGTGGTTCCTAAGCCTTAGAAATGTCTTTGTAGTCATTTCCCAACTAGATATCAACAACTTTTATTCTGATCATTTCAGGAATTTTCCTTTGAGTATGATAGTATGTGCTTGCTGAATCTTCATACTGGCAGTTTGACTTTGATGGTAATGTAAAGGGAGGATTACATTAAGCAGGGCTGTGTTTAATTAGCTGACTAGTTAGTTCTTTAATTGAGTTGATTTAACTAGGGGGCAGTTTATTTTTCATGGAGAACCACCTAGTGTTAGATCATTTTGTGCATTATGTAACTGATTAAGTTTTAAAAAGGACACTCAGGGGTCCTTTGTCTAATGCTAAAGACCAGGGAAACGTTCAGTGTGAAAAATCTGAAATTTCAGAAGAAGGGACCAAATACTTTTTTATTGCACTGTATATCCAGGGAGATGGAATGTACTAAATAGTTACTGCTTAATCAATATAGAGGTTATAGGGAGCCAGGGTCATCCTAACAGCATTGGGTGGAAGCTAGGAATCAACCCTGGATTGGATTCTAGTCCATTACATGGCCCACACTTGTACCTCAATATGGGGCATATTTACCATATCATTTCTTCTTTGTTTTAATCAACTGAGATGGACCATAGTGAGAATGAGAAAATTCCACACAAGCAGTGACTATGCACTGCATCCCTGAAACAGCAAAGTTAGCCACTAAGATGGACTATTTATAAAAAAAAAATTTTATATAGAAGGTATGGCTTGCAGGGCTAACATTTTTTAATTTGGAATATGTTGTCTTTATCATTACAAACAGAGCTTGTAAAAATTCATTGAATTAATTGCACTTCTTTGTTTGAACTGGAGGTAAATGATCAGGACTAATAAGGTGACCTTGTGTGTAGTGTACTTTCTGTAAGGAATGCTTGATTACTAGAGAAGGGTCAGTAGAAGGACAGAAGCCCAGAGGACAAACAAGAAGCTGGGAAGGTGGCTTAATAAAATCTAAAGAAACTGGTTTGGCCACCATTTATTTTTCTGTGAATATACATTAACCTTTTGTTGATTTATTGAAGTATTAGTGTAAAATTAGAAATAAAAGCACAGTTTTATTGTTTCATTTGTTATTTTAATTTGCCCATTTTGGCATACTTCTATTCATACATTTTCAAACCTTTTTAATACAACTGAAGGTTATAGGGAAGTCGTAGTCTATCTGAGCAGTACTTGATGCAAGGCAGGAAACTGAAGTGTCCAGTTTTTATTAGAGATTACATTATATTAGGATAGATTAGATAAACTTTATTAATCCCATGGAGAAATTCAAATGTATGCAGCAGCAGAAACAAGAATACAGACTTAAAAGACAGAAAATACATCCAATCAATCAATCAATAAATAAATATTACTGCTCAGTTCTAATGATTATCATAATTCAGTTTATTAGAGACTTAAAATAATACTCAGTTTAAAAGCTTGGGACATTTAAATCCGCTTGAGGGTCTCTACTATGAAGGTCCCGTGAGGACTAACTCTTTTAATAAGGGTAAACCTCTTTATAGTAATGCTGTAAAAAGTTTGCATATAATCCTCTTGGGACAGTTCCTAAATATATACATGCATTTAAAGCTGTAATCAATGCCAGGTTGCTTTGATTTACTGTTATGATTGCATCTCCACAAGAACTCAAAACAGACTTTATTTCAGACTTAGGCATCAAAGTTCCACATAGAGCTATTATCATATGCAGCCTTACACCAACACCTACAAGCAGGCTTTCACCTTACACAGGTCAAATTAGTGGGGGGGAAGATTTCAACTCAAATAGCAACATACTTAAATGGTGTCTCCTTTAATAGGTAAACCAAAAGAAAATAAAAAAAAACAAATCTGTTATCAGAATGAAAGACTCAAAAATCACAAAATAGAAGTCAAAGATCAATGCGTTAAAAGCTAGCTAATGTCTCATTAGAGAACTGTGGCAAATAGAAGAAATATGTAGTGATCTTTAAGTTACGCCTGAGGGCAATAATTGCAAACAAGTGAGAAAAGGGATGGGGGCAAAACTACAAACATTACAATAAACTTAAACGTGGAACTGAAAATCATAAAAAAATTACAAATGATGAAAAACCAAATCCTAATAATTTCAGAATGCAGTTTTGAGTAACATATCTATATCAATTGGCAATAACTACTATTCTGTAAACAACTGTAAAACCAAGAGAACAGGACACAAGTCTGTCAATAAGCTCACACATACACCCACATAAATAGGACCTGCAAAGAGCAGGTATTTATGGTTACCATTATACCTAATGTAATATAGCATTTAATTCTCAAACCAACTTAATTCAATTCAAAATTGCTGGATTCTAGAACCTATCCCAGCAGGACTAGGTGCTAGACAGCAAACAATTTGTAGTACCAAATGGAAAATCACACAGACATGTAAAGGAAGAGTATACAAAACGCACAAACAATGAACAAGGTAATTGTGAAACAACAGTGTTAACTGTAAAGGATCAAGAGAAAAACAAAATAAATAGAAATTACAACTATAATCAAGTCCAATGTCCATTGATATTACAGCAGATACCTTTCTTACATAACCTGGTATGATAACAATGCTCATCTGCAAAGGAGAATCTTACTTGCAGTGCTTTGACTATATGGAGTGGTCAGTTTCTGAACAACAATCAGCTGCCATTTGATTTAAGTTTAACTGATCACAACTACAGTGATCCCTCGCTATATCGCGCTTCGTCTTTCGCGGCTTCACTCCATCGCGGATTTTAAATATAAGCATATGTGAATATATATCGCGGATTTTTCACTGCTTCGTGGATGTCTGCGGTCTACAGTACGTGTGCTTCCTCAGTTGATTTGCCCATTTGAATTGAAACAAGGGACGCTATTGGTGGATGGCTGAGAAGCTACCCAATCAGAGCATGCGGTTAAGTTCCTGTGTGCTGCTGATTGGCTCAGCGACGGAGTGCTGCATTAACCAGGAAGTACTAATCTCACTCATTCAGAATTAACGTGCACAAGCGCCAACAGAAGATGCAAATGATTGCTGAAAAGGTAAAAGTTTTGGATATGTTGAAGGAAGGAAACAGCTACACCGCAGCAGGACACCATTACAGCATAAATGAGTCCACGATTCTTTTTATTTAAAAAGGAGGAAAAGCATATAAGATCTATGGCCGCAGTGTCTTTTAACCAGGGCGCAAAATGAGTTGCAAGTGGACGTTGTAAGGCAGTAGTCTGGATGGAACCTGCTTTAGGGATTTGGATTGAAGAGTGATGGAAGAAGAACAACGGCGGTGCTAAACAGTCGCCTGAAGAGGCTCCTTTAGAAGAGCTGTAACGCTATCCTTTGTTGTGCAGTAAAATTAAACTCATCGTTATCGGACAAGTCATCGTGTCATTGTTGGTGAGTAACCATAATTAATTATTTACGTACAATACTTATTACATATACATAGTTTAGTGTCACTGTACACACATTTTATTGTATACAATTTTTCTTGCATTGTACGTATTTATTGATGGTGGCCTGTCTGTCGTGATGGCTGTAACATATGTGATATCGGAGACGCTTGATATCTTTAAAATAATATTTAGGTTTTACTGTATGTAAACTGTGTTTACATACATAATTTCAACGAATCTTACCTAATATCTAAGAGAATACAAAGGGTTTATGCTGTATAATTGTGCGTGAAATGTTTATAATAGTGTGGGAGAGTTTATGAGGGCTTAAAATATATAAAAATAACCACATGAACATATGGTTTCTACTTCGCAGATTTTCTTATTTCACGGGTGGCTCTGGAACGCAACCCCCGCGATGGAGGTGGGATTACTGTATAATTAAAGGAAATGATAATACAGCAGTGTGTTAAGAGTATGAATTTAGTTATGGTGTCTCATTCTTTGCATTAAAAACTTAAACTATGATATCTTGTCCGTCAAACAGTTTGCTTTTGTTTAACCACTTCAGGTGTAGTTTTGCCTTTATAAACATTTTTCTGTATCTGTTACTGTTTTTTGACCTAACTGAAGTAATTACAATTTCACTGAATTTGATATTAGAAAGTCCATAACTGTGGAGGGGATCATTGATTCATCATTTCTTTGAAGAATAAACTTCAACTTTAACTGACACTGAGAGGCATGGGTAATCTGTTAAACCCTATCTGTGATGGGGACAAGGCTGACAAATGTTACCCATGAACGAAGAATTCCCAGTGAGTACTGGTTATAAGTCCACACTGATTAGGTTTATGCTCTGTAATGGGCGGCCGGGTCCCATGCCCGGCCGGGATGACCCTGCTGTATGTGGTCCGGGGGAGCAGCCATGGGCTCCTCACTACCTCCCCCGGGACGCTTGGTGGCAGCCTCCCTGGCTGACGATGGTGCCTCAGTTTCTTGCAGGGTTTCATGGGAGATGGAGTTCTCCACAACCCTGTGGGGATCTGGGATGGCCGCCAGGGGGTGCTGCATGGATCCCAGAGCCCACATGGACATCTGTACAGCCCCACCCGGAAGTGCAATTAGCCACAGGTGATCAAGCACCTGTAGCACTTCCAGGTGGGCTATTAAAAGGGCCAGCATCCACCACTCAGGAGCCAGAATCGGGAGGAAGAGGACGAGGTTGCCTGGGAGGAGTGGTGGTGCCAGGGGAAGGACTGGTTTGTCTGTTTAAGTGCTTTGGGACTGTGTTGGGCCTGTGGGACACCGGGAAGATGTGCCCCATGGCTGAAGAGAAAATAAAAGTATGTGTGATTTTACACGTGCCTCTGCGTCAGTCTGTGCCGGGTCGGGCGCTATATAGCGCCTTTATCACAGCTCTTTCTACACACCACCCCTCACTTCTTTGCTTGGATGGTTTAACGAAGTCCTCAAATCAGCCCCACTGCTGTCATTCCTGGCCTCTGATGGAGGACATACAGTATAAAGCATCAAACTTGACTATACAGGACATATAAGGCATAAAAAGGATTTTGTAGGTGAAAGTGAAAAAAGCATTATCGAGCTTTGAGGAGAGAGAACAGAGGGCCAACGTGTCCATCTGACCCTGTTTCTCCCTGCCGGTCCACCACCTGAGGGGGCATCGTGCCAGAAATTAATCCCATTTTCCCCATACAATCAATGCTTCAGTATCCATATTTTCCATATCCATGGGTTTTTTCTGTGACATAACCTCCCATGGATAACAAGAATTGACTGTATAGTTGTTTGCCTGGATGCCTATTTTTTCCATTTCAAATGTATTTTAGGAATATTTTAGCAATAAGCCTCAGGACTTTTTATCACTTGATGATTTTTTGGTATAGTTATACATTTAAAAAATATATATTGAAAAACATCATATTTTTTGGTCACAAAGACTTCCCTTTTGAAATATGCACCTTGGAAATTAGGCATTAATAAATTTGTGTAAGAAACATTTTTTAGCTTTGTATGTCAAAGATATTTTAAAATCTGTAACATTAAATGGAAGCCAAGGTATTGATTTAAGGAGTTATTTGATGATAATTTTTAGTTATCATCCACACCACTATGTTTGAAGTTACCGTTGAATAAGAAAAAAATAATATGAAAAGTCTAGCAATAAAAGCATTACAATATATTTTCAAGATTCCACAAAATAAGGAACTGCAAACATTTTGAAAAATGTTTATGCTGGAGCTGAAGGTGTTAGAAAATGGTGAAATATTGTGACTAAAGTTTATCTGAGTCAAATATGGCACCTATTGTATTTTTCACGTGTGAATTGAAAGTCAAAGTCAAGCTGTCGTTTCCTTAATATTCACAGCCTCACCTCTTATCTTCTGACCATAAATACAATAGAATATAAATGTATTTTTAATTCCAACTGTAATGATCCTAGTACTACTGTACAATATTATTTTCTCAGACTTTCATGTACTCCAGTGTACTATTCACTCAGCATTAGGCAATAGCACCAACCCTCAAGGTGGAATTATAGTTTGTTGAGCCTGTTAGTTGTCTCCTTAGCACACGTGTGTGACACTGTACGCTTTAACCAATAATTGCACATTTTATCAAAAGATTTTGTATTTAATGTTATTTTAAAATGAATACTTGTTTAAATTGTAAAGTGTCTTGTCATTGTTATGAATCATGGTGTAAGAAACAAATACTGAACGACTGCAGAAGCATCACTCATTATTAGTGATGAGCGAACATTGCCAAGTTCACTTCACTGTGAGTTCCCCGAAATCACAGAAATGTTTGCGATATACACTGAACTTGGCAAACTGCATTAAAGTCAATGAGGAAGGACTAACTGAACTAGATTTGACTGGATTTAAAAAAAACATTAAAGATCAAATAAAAGTTCAAGGAATTTATATGATTTCTACGTTTCTATAGTGCTCTTATATGTATGGCTTGTGCCATAGTTTTCTAGTCTTTTATAGATGTTCCCCTATAACAATTTGCTAAAAGTTTTGCTCAAATGTTGGAGAAAAAATATTTCAAAAATAGATCAAAACATACATTTGTTTAATTTCAAGAATATCCTTTTATTATCCCAGAACTACGTATTTTTAATTGTGGAATCTAATGTACTGTGAAGAACCTGCAAACTACACAACCCAAAACTGCAGCGAATCTCGATGCTATAGCAAACATTCACAATTTTCATTTACATTTTACTTAGAAAATGTACTGCCAGTAGAAAGGAAAGGTAGGCACAAGACTAATCAAGGAAAAGAAAAATAAACATGAACCTACTAAGTAGCGGGTGTCAAAACCAGAAAAACAGATGTCAAAACCACAACACTAACCAGACCTCAAAGTCAGAAGGTCATTTTTAAAGGCTATGACTGTAATTTACACACAAATCATACACAAACCTTTTCTATGATGTGTTCACAATCTTGGATGCCATTAAGCATGCAGAACTGGATTTTCAAGTTTCATGTATGTGAGATCACATGGTGTGACCTCCAAAACCACACCCTTAGCAACAAGACTATAAAATGACGTGTCAATAGTGATACAGTCTGGAGTGATAAAACTAAACGTATAATAATGAAAAATATTTACATAAGTGCAGAGATTAAGTATTGCAAAATAAAGCATACAGCAAGATTTCCTTAAGTTTCAAACCTCTAAAAATACTAAATGATCCCACAGAAAAAAAATTATACAAAACAAAAAAAAAATTTATAACATTGCCTGAATTGTAACAGAAAATTGTTACTCTTGTAAACTAAATTACCATTTTTTTACGCTTAGGAAACAAGAATTCCACTGGCTTTTTAAGAATGTCTAACAGTGGTAACTGCAAGAATTTGGTTTATTTAATCTTTAATAGAAAAATAGATCTGAGATTCATTTTTTATCTATACTGAATAAACGAAGAATAGAGAAGCACTTTGGAAGATAGAGGATTGAAGATAACAATAGTAATAATAATAACAACAACAATATAGAGCCTTTCCTGTGTACTCTAGGTACCTCATGAATAACACAGTGCATAGAACTCTAAAACATGGCATATGAGCAAAAGTGGAAATGTGCGTATGCACGAAAAAATTCAGATGCACAAAACCGTGTGTAAGCCAACTTCCACACACTTCTGCTCCATAAACCTCGGTCAGCATGAAAAGTAACGCAGGTGCACACGCCTGCCATCCCACCCCTACTCCTACCAGAATTTTGCATATTTTAATATGCAAATCAATATAAATATCACCTTCCACATTCAGTGTTTTGTTAAAAGACATTGGCAAAAGCACATAAAAAAAAGAATTTCAGTTAATGCAAAGTGGAGGCAAGGAAAAACGTACCATTTGTTGGCTTAAGCAGTGGTATAAACAACAAAAGGAAGTTGATCGAGTAATACAGAGTGGTGGAGAAACTCAGAAGTTCAAATTCAGAAAGTCACATAGTGCCTGAAATAAAAAAGAAGTGGTCAGATATCAAAGTCACCATGAAAAGACGAGTCGTAGCCCATCGTCTGAGTGTCATATAGAAGTGTATTAGGCTGCAGAGAAAAGAAAAAAAAAATAGGGATCATGTGAAAAAAAGGTTGAAATGTCCACTTTAATCTCGTAGTTTATTTTGTCATTAAAGTAGAATGTCGTAAACTTTATCTTAAAATCAAGGTTTAATTTACCAGTGTTTTTTCAAATCCCATCATAACTAAAGTAGCACGTTAAATGCTTTGTTTTGTATGTGTTCTTCTATGTGTTCTATGTGTGTGAATCACTACTTGCTTCTTAAACAGGCTTTCTCTTATGCCGACAGGACACAGAATACTTTACATTCATGATATTACAGCTCTCTGAACAATTCAAATACTAAGATGTATTAATATACTAAGATATATTTTCATGTCGAAATGAATTAAAACATGTATTAAACATGGGGGCATGGTGGTGCAGTGGTAGCGATTAGCTGCCACCCCTGCCAGAGATTGTTCTTGCCTCCCGCAAGATGCTTGGTGGGACATGCACAACCCTCGATTAAATGATTTATTGCAGCAATACTGTCTCTTTCAAACGTATTAACCCCCAATTCCTGTCCTACGTTTTCTTTCTCCAAGTAACCAATCGCCACACAATAAGCTCTTTAATAAATGTCAAGCCATCTTTAAGCTTAGAACACCAATTTTTCAAAACGCTGTGGAAGACTAGCCCTGGCACAGAAAGGCAGACACCAATAAGTCCAACACACACATTTATTTATACACTATTTACAAATAAATTAAGTCCTGCACACAACCCAGTGTTCCTTCACCAATCACCCCAGTCCGGGCCTCTCCAATGTCCAGCCTTCCTTCATCGTCTCCTCTTCTCTGAGCTTCATCCACTTCCACCCGACTCCGGCTAATGACTGGAGGGAGGCAGCCCCTTTTATTCCCACCCGGACGTGCTCCAAGTGCCCCCTGATGAGCTTCCTTTTCCTGTAAAATGATAAAATAATAACAACAACAGCAACAATAATAATAAAAATAATAATAATACATGTGGGGGAGCTGGTGTGAGAATGTGCGTGGCTTTATATATCACGATGTGTGCGTGGAAACGGTTGTATGCAACATTTATGTGCATACGCACCATTTATACATGAGGCCCCAGGTGTTTAAATGGGAAGAAGACAGAATATATAAGATTTAATAATTATCATGATTCACAAGTTAGCCAGCAGGGAGAGCTATTGAAAAGAGTGGATACATTTACACTACTGATCAAAGGTTTTAGAACACCTCAGTTTTTCCAATTTTTCTTCACATTTAATCAGTTGAAATGAAACAAATGACCTAAAATGATGAATAGGTAAGCAGTAATGTTTCCGAGGCTTAAATTTAAAGTTTAGGTTAGCACAAACTGAAAAAAGGAAATATCAGAATTTTTAAAATGAGCCTTCTTCAGGGAGCAACTAATAGTTTACAACCTGCAAAAATTCTGCAGCAATGAAAGTAAATTAAGCTTTGCAAGTTGAAATAAACAATTTGCACAGGTGACCCAACTTCTGCTGATTACTTAAAAATCCTCTGTCTTTTTTAAAGAAGAATTGGAACAGAAAGGATTATTTCACCCTCTGCACCTTAGAAAGTTGTAAATTCCAATGATAATATTAAAAAATAATACAGTGCACTATTACCCTTAGAAGTGTAGGCCTTTCATTTAGAGAAATTGCAAAAACAATCAAAGTGTCCATGAGTATGGTGTCCTACACAGTCCAAAGGCAATTGGAAACTAGAAGAAAATCTGATAGGAAGAGATCTGGCAGACCCAAAGTCACAACCCATACACAAGACAAGTTTCTGTGGGTCACCAGCTTGTGCGATGGGCACCTCACAGCACAACTGCTTCAAGAGCAGCTTATCAGTGGCCGAAAAAAGTAAGTCTCAGATTCTAATGTGAAGAAGAGTCTTTGTGCTGCAGGTTTGACAGGGCAAGTGGCAGTAAGAGATCCATTCTTCAAAGGAAACAAGAGGGCCTTGAAATGCTGGCTGTGAACTACTACAGACTTGACTTTTGGGCTAATTTTCTTAAAACAATTACAACAAGGGTACATTTACAAACACCTATTAATTCTTTAGAATTAGTAAGATTCTCTTTGAAAACCATAAAGTATCAATCTGAACACCATTTATAAATGTTAACTAAGTAATTTGCATTATTAGTTTATTGTGAGATGGTCAACATAAAAACCTGAAACAGAATAGGCCTGCAAAATGGATTTTCAGTTTTCATTAGGTGTTAGTTTTTAGTGCATTTTTTAATTGGAGCTGTTAATTTTGAAAATGTTGTGACTAAAAGTATCATCTTTCTCTACCATCTTGAAATGCTTAGTTTCAAAGTTATCCATCTTTGCATCATAATATTACTGACATACTATTGATGCCACAAACTCTTTTATTTGGGGTATGTATAGATGGATGCTGTTAATTACAATTATTAGTATGCAATCTTCACAACCGATTTTTTAAAATGTATTTTATTAATCCCTGACAGTTTCATATTGAAAAATGTCTCTTAACAAATATATAGACATGAAAAAGTGACATTAAAAATGAATGGTAAATAATACATTTTGGATACCTCTGTCATTAATAATAAAGTAGGAGGATTATAAATCCCATACAGTAATTGCACTCCCCATCACTATTTTAGAACTGTGAAGCAAGAAAACACATATAGTATACATGCCTTCTCAGTATACAGTAGATAAAATATCAAACTAGTAATGGACAAACACGATAAAGCTGTAAACTGAATTTGAAATAACTAATAATAACATGAAATATTATTCTTTGGAAAACTAGACTTATTGTATATGAAAAATCAGCCAAACATTCCCAGGTTTCAAGAACTGAAGGAAAATATCACAATTTGCAAGCAATGAAATATTGAGCTATTAGCTTTTGAATACAGAGGCATGTGTAAACACAGCAGTCATTCCCATGAACAAGAGCAGCTGTAGAAAAGAATGGCCAAACAATTCTTTTTTAAAAAAATGGGCAGCGTTTAATTTTATACATTTAACATCGTTACAAGGTGTAAGATGCAGCTGCATTTTGCTTGTTGTTTAAAAATAAGAGATGAATGATAAGTCTGTTTAATTAAAAAGCAAAAAAAAACATCACAGTTTACTTTGAAAAATTAGTATTTTGCATGATAGGGGACAGAAAGTGGTGGAACGCTGCCCACTGATTGTATTTAGAGTTCATGCTTTGAGGAATTTTGCCCAGTGTGGAAAATTGATGAAGATGGGAAAAGATGCAGTTGCAATGTTTATAAACTCCACATTATGGTTTTGAGAAATGTGTCATGACGCGCAAACATAATATGCAGTATTTTAGTGTAGGGGTTTAAAAAGAGAGTATTATTTATATTAAGTGGAGTTTTTCTTTTCCATTCTTTTTTTTTGTCAGTGCAGGAATTTCAGTTGGTATTATTTTGGTTATGTTTACCACTGACATTTATGTTTGTTTTAGTGTTTATTTTGCTGTGCGTGTTTTTGTATTTAAAAGGTGTAATGTTTTTTACTTTACTGTTATTTACGTAACACCATTGGAAACATGTGTCAGAGCTCTGTGTATGTATTTAGTAAAAAACAATATTCACAAATACAATGAATTTAACTTATTGTATTTTTCAATATAAAATTCTCATAAAGTGCCATACAATTGCTGTAAATGGCAGGATGCTTTAAAACTTTAACCCTTAAATACTTGCACCATTTTTCATGTTATAAGTACTCATGCTGTGTACTTTATGCACCAGTGTTAAAATGCCATTTTATACAGTGCATCTGGAAAGTATTCACAGCGCATCACTTTTTCCACATTTTGTTATGTTACAGCCTTATTCCAAAATGGATTAAATTCATTTTTTTCCTCAGAATTCTGCACACAACACCCCATAATGACAACGTGAAAAAAGTTTACTTGAGATTTTTGCAAATTTATTAAAAATAAAAAAATTGAGAAAGCACATGTACATAAGTATTCACAGCCTTTGCCATGAAGCTCTAAATTGAGCTCAGGTGCATCCTGTTCCCCTGATCATCCTTGAGATGTTTCTGCAGCTTAATTGGAGTCCACCTGTGGTAAATTCGGTTGATTGGACATGATTTGGAAAGGCACACACCTGTCTATATAAGGTCCCACAGTTGACAGTTCATGTCAGAGCACAAACCAAGCATGAAGTCAAATGAATTGTCTGTAGACCTCCAAGACAGGATTGTCTTGAGGCACAAATCTGGGGAAGGTTACAGAAAAATTTCTGCTTCTTTAAAGGTCCCAATGAGCACAGTGGCCTCCATCACCCATAAGTGGAAGACGTTCGAAACCACCAGGACTCTTCCTAGAGCTGGCCGGCCATCTAAACTGAGTAATCGGGGGAGAAGGGTCTTAGTCAGGGAGGTGACCAAGAACCCGATGGTCACTCTGTCAGAGCTTCAGAGGTCCTCTGTGGAGAGAGGAGAACCTTCCAGAAGGACAACCATCTCTGCAGCAATCCACCAATCAGGCCTGTATGGTAGAGTGGCCAAACGGAAGCCACTCCTTAGTAAAAGGCACATGGCAGCCCGCCTGGAGTTTGCCAAAAGGCACCTGAAGGACTCTCAGACCATGAGAAAGAAAATTCTCTGGTCCGATGAGACAAAGATTGAACTCTGTGGTGTGAATGCCAGGCATCACATTTGGAGGAAACCAGGCACTGCTCATCACCAGGCCAATACCATCCCTACAGTGAAGCATGGTGGTGGCAGCATCATGCTGTTGGGATGTTTTTCAGCGGCAGGGACTGGGAGACTAGTCAGGATAAAGGGAAAGATGACTGAAGAAATGTACAGAGACATCCTGGATGAAAACCTGCTCCAGAGCGCTCTTGACCTCAGACTGGAGTGACGGTTCATCTTTCAGCAGGACAATGACCCTAAGCACACAGCCAAGATATCAAAGGAGTGGCTTCAGGACAACTCTGTGAGTGGCCCAGCCAGAGCCCAGACTTGAATCCGATTGAACATCTCTGGAGAGATCTTAAAATGGCTGTGCACTGACGCTTCCCATCCAACCTGATGGATCTTGAGAGGTGCTACAAAGAGGAATGGGTGAAACTGGCCAAGGATAGGTGTGCCAAGCTTGTGGCATCATATTCAACAAGACTTGAGGCTGTAATTGCTGCCAAAGGTGCATCGACAAAGTATTGAGCAAAGGCTGTGAATACTTATGTACATGTGATTTCTCAGTTTTTTTATTTTTAATAAATTTGCAAAAACCTCAAGTAAATTTTTTTCATGTTGTCATTATGGGGTGTTGTGTGTAGAATTCTGAGGAAAAAAATGAATTTAATCCATTTTGGAATAAGGCTGTAACATAACAAAATGTGGAAAAAGTGATGCGCTGTGAATACTTTCCATTGAATACATTGCAACACTGTATTTTTAGTGAATCAAGCTGAGAATAGATGGCAGATGCTGCCGGTAGGTTCAAGTAAAAGGACGCTGGACAAAAATAACTGAGATCGGTGTGAAAAAAATACCGGCACGAGTAACTAAGGGTTAAAACAACTTTTTTCTCTTGTATAACACTGAGTGGCTGTCACCTTTCTCCTGAATAATATTTTTGAGATCTCTATATGATAAACCTGTAATCAAATTTAAATCAAGTCATGCATTATTTTCATTTTTTCATTTGACTCAGACTTTTAGGAGTAATAACTAAGAGCCACCTTTCTTGGCGATGTGGCTAGTAATAAACTTTAGCGAAGAAGTAAACTGAGCAGAAAATCATGTATGCTTAATGTAACAGCAATTAATTTATTTTAAAAAAATAATGCATAGAGAAAACCAGTAGTTTGCAAAGGACTTTCAAAACTACTAGTAATTTAGGCAGTAAACACCCCATTTTTATTATGGAATGGCCTTCAAGTACTTTTTGATTTATGCCTTAAACAGTCAAAATGAGTATTTGTAGTTAATGTAGGGTTTATTTCTTTTATTCATGTTTCATTCTAAACCTTTGGAAGCTGTGATTTTTTTTTTCTTTTACCACTATATTGTGCAGTCTAACTCATATTGTATTGTAAATCAAAACAAGAAACAGTCCTGTTTATGTTAGATCGTTTCACATATTTTCTTGTTTGTCCACCCTCCGTATGTAAAATTGAAAGGTACCCTTCACATATCGTAAGAGGGTCTTCTGGCAGTTTATAACTAACAGATTACATGTTATCATGCATCTAGCCATCTATAACCAGAACCCTCTTCTTCTGTCCTAGACTTGACAGAGTCAGCAGTCCATCACTGCATGCACACCTACATGCCCCCGTGTACTTTTTAACACATTGAGTTCTGCACTTAATGTTCATGAACCTGTCTTTCTGGAAGCCTCTAGGGAAACTTGCGATAAATTTCTTTACTTTTTCTTGAAGAAGGTTGTAAGCACTAGGGCCCTCATTTCACCACCTTCTCATGATCCATCCATTTTAATACCCTGTTTGGCTGTGTTTGACCACTTTGAGCCTGTCACTTTGTCCTTTTTAAAGCAGCTGGTTTTCAGTATGAAGCCATCTGGCTCCCCCCTTGATGTTGTTCCTCCTCGACTTTTTAAGGAGGTCTTTTCTACCTTGGGTCCTTCTATTCTTACTATTATTAATAGTAGTTTAACCTCTAGTGTGGTGCCTAAAAATTTTAAACATGCTGTCGTGCAACCACTGCTGAAAAAAACGGGTCTGGACCACTCTGTTATGTCTAACTTCAGGCCTATTTCCAAGCTACCTTTTTTGTCCAAACTCTTGGAAAAAGTCATCTATACCCAACTGAAGTCCTTTCTGGACAAACATGCAATTCTGGAAGTGTTCCAGTCTGGGTTTAAAACTCACCACAGCACTGAGTCCTCTCTGTTAAGGGTTTTTTAATGATATTCTTTTGACAGTGGACTCTGGTGACTGTGTACTACTTATGCTTTTGGATTTAACAGCTGCATTTGACACGATAGACCATGAGATCCTCATCTCCAGGCTGGAGCAGTGGGTGGGCATCACAGGTTCAGCTCTCCAATGGTTTAGGTCCTATCTTTCAGATAGAAGTTTTTGTGTCAGTATTGATGATTTTACTTCCACCTCTGTTGCCCTCCCCTGGGGGGTACCACAGAGCTCCATCCTGGGACCTCTTCTGTTCTCCTTGTACCTGCTGCCACTCGGCGCAATTTTTCGGAAACACTGTATTTCCTTCCATCTTTATGCAGATGACTGTCAGGTGTATTTCCCACTGAAGCACAAAGGTCCATGTTCTGTCCAGCCCCTGCTTGATTGCCTTACTGACATAAGGAGTTGGATGGCACTACATTTTCTAAATTTTAATGAGAACAAAACAGAAGTCATGCTATTTAGGCCCAATAGCACCAGCGGGACCCCTTGCATTGACCTTTCCACTGTGGCTCAATCTGAGAAATCAGTGATCACAAATTTAGGTGTAAAAATGGACTCCACTTTTAAACTTGATAGCCATGTGAATGCAGTGGTAAAATCTTGCTTTTTCCAGTTGAGGCGGCTGTCAAAAATCAAGCCTATGTTGTCTAAGCGCAACCTTGAAACAGTGATACATGCTTTTATAACATCTCGTCTAGATTACTGTAATGCGCTTCTTTTTGGAATTAGCCAGGCCTCCATGGCTCGCCTACAGCTGGTGCAAAATGCTGCTGCTCGATTTTTAACTGGCACAAGAAAGCATGAGCATGTTACCCCGATTTTGGCTTCCCTCCACTGGCTTCCAATTCGTTTTCGAATCCATTTTAAGATCCTTGTATTTGTTTTTAAATCTTTTAATGGGTGTGCCCCTCTTTATTTGTCGGAACTGCTGCACCCTTACGTACCATCTTGCTCCCTCAGGTCAGCAGACCAGATGCTTTTACGCGTTCCCAGGGCACGATGCAAACTCCGAGGTGAGCGAGCTTTTTCAATTGCAGCACCAAAACTCTGGAACGATTTGCCATTGCATGTTAGGCAGGCTCCTTTGCTAGCTGCCTTTAAATCCTTTTTAAAAACACATTTTTACTGTCTGGCTTTTAACCCTGTATAATATGGTGGCTATTTGTATACTTTTTATACTTTCTATTAAGAATGTCTTCAGCTCTTATGTGTTTATATGTTGTTTTTCTTTGTACAGCACTTTGGTCAGCCTTGAGGTTGTTTTTAAAGTGCTTTATAAATAAATAAATAAAATACTTATCCCAGGCCAGTTTGTATGGCTTTCAGAAATGCACGGCAAATTCCACAAAGACAGTAGTGAGGAATCAAACTATGTTACCTGCAGAGCTGTGGAGTTGGAGTCAGAGTTGAACGCAATTGGCAGCTTCCTGATAAAACTATAACCTCTTTTTTAATTTTGTAAGTTTTGTCTTTTGTTTAATGTTACTCGATGTTTGTAATTTGTTTAATAAATGATATAAAAATGCCACAACAGCATTGCTGCAGCCTTTAAACCCAAACTTTAACTGGTTAGAGTGTTAAAAAGAAGCCTGAAATAAACAGTAAATACACTATTGTTCAAAAGTTTGGGGTCACCCAAATATCCATCCATCCATTCATTCTCCAACCCGCTATATCCTAACACAAGGTCATGGGGGTCTGCTGGAGCCAATCCCAGCCAACACAGGGCACAAGGCAAGAACAAACCCCGAGCAGGGCGCCAGCCCACCACAGGGCACACACACACCCACACCCCAAGCACACACTAGGGACAATTTAGGATTGCCAATGCACCTAACCTGCATGTCTTTGGACTGTGGGAGGAAACCGGAGCACCCAGAGGAAACCTACGCAGACACGGGGAGAACACGCAAACTCCACGCAGGGAGGACCTGGGAAGCGAACCCAGGTCTTTACTGTGAGGCAGCAGCGCTACCACTGCTCCACCGCGCCGCCCTCACCCAGATATTTTTGTGTTTTTGATAGAAACTGATACCTTTTTTATCTAGATACCACTACATTGATTGAAAAATATAGCCAAGGCATTATTAGTGTGTATAATGGCCATTACTGCTTTACATGACTCATTTTTAATATGTTATTCACATATGGCTACAAAGAATCTAGAACTGAACTTTAGTAAAGCCAGTACCTCATAACACAAATGAACAGGATAACAAGTTTCAGTGGTGCTAATGCAGTTAGAAAGGCTTCTCTAATAAACAATTGGTATCAACACATGACTAATTAAGAATAAGCCAAGGGAGTTCAAAATTAGGATATTGAAGAGATTGCTGTAGGAAATGGGGCATTGCAGACTTACATGAGTAGTAAATTTAAAATCAGTAATTTCAAGCAGTAATAGCCATTACACACACTAGTAATGTTTTGGCTATATTTCTAACTCAATTTAATGGTATCTTGATAATAAAAGGGTATCAATTTCTACCAAAAACATGACAACAAACAAACTTTTGACTGGTACTATATATTGGCTTAAATTACAAATAGAGCAGTCAGAGTAAGAGTTGGTGGTAACATACATTGAGGAGTCAGATTTGGAATCGATGGTTTTGTGTACCCAGGTTACCTGCTGCTGTGTGGCAGCAGTACAGTACCAAGTGCTCTGCCACTGTAACACCTTTATACTAGTGCAGTGTAACTGAGTTTATGTTCTTTATAAAACCTACCAGTGTTTTGTGTGTGTGTGTTTTATGTTTGCTCCTTTATATTAATTTACACTCTAGGAATAGCTAAACCAGAGATTTTTGTGTACTTAAGGAGAAACTAATAATAAAACAGTTTGCCTGTTTCAGTAGTAATAATAATACAATTTAACTAAAAAGTGACATTTTAGTATGCTATAAATATGGACAGGAATGGAATTAACATTATTCATAAAAATGTATCAAAATAAATAAATTGTGGCTTAATGTCCATTTAACATTAATCTTCAGTGCACTGCAGTCCATGAGGATTAAGCAATGCAGTAGATGTGAAAACAATTATTTGGCTGTTGGAGTATAATGAATGATATGAGACTCATTCTTACCTTAGACTATCCCCTGTCTTTTACTTCATAATATTTTTCTTATGGATGAATTGGAAATAATAGTGAGGAATAGTAGTTAAAGCTACAGTACTTGTAGCATGTCACATAATGACCTTTCAAGATCAACAACTATTTCTACGACCATCATAAGAAATTCTCCAGACTTTATTCAGTTAAGGACTGCTCTGTAGCTGAAAATCTTTTCATTACTGGGCTGCTCAGGTTGTCTACTATATATATTTTTTTCCTCTCTGCCATAGTATAATTTTGTTCAGATCAGTAGATTTTGTTTGTAATCAGTGCTTATACTGATATCCAGTGTTCAATTCATGATTGAATGGGGTTATTACTGACAGTGCTAATAATAAGACACTTAACTGTTTGCTCCTGTTTTGATCATTCTTCATTTTTAGAGGGACAATTACATTTTTCAAAGTGGTTATTATAACATTGCAATATGTGCTGCTGCATGGCAGTTTACAAAGATATGCACCATAGATGAATATCAGCTCAACTTGATTTATAAGCTGTCATATTTTTAGCTATCTTCAGGAGTCTTCCTTTTACTCTTTGAAAGAGACATGGAGCACTATAAAGTAGCACTGCTCATATGTTCATTGCAGAACTGTAAAATTTCACATTGTCTTTCTTACCTTGTCACTGCTTTTTTCAGATTCATTGCCAGTTCAGTTTCAGACTAGACATTAAATGCCATTTATATATTTGGAGCCCATTGATCATGTTGAATGCCTAAAGTAGTGTTGTAGGCTTAAATGAGAAGTTCTTTTATATTCACCTTCATTTTAAGAAGAAATCATATTTCACCAATATTCCAAAAATGTACCAATAAAAAAATTAAACAAGTTAGGTTTTCACAGTCTAGAGAATGAAAAGCTTCTGGTTTCAACTTCAATATTCTAACCAAATTCCACAAAAGTTAAGGCATATCCCCAAAATGAAATATATCCAGAAATGTAGGATATGAAGAATCGCAGTGGTTTCCCTATGAAGCCATTTTCGCAACTACAATATATTTTGAATAAAGAGGGTCTGTTCACCCACATTTGATTAACACAAAGTGGTAATAAAAACTGTGTCTGCTAGGGATTAGCAAACCCAGTGAAGTTCACCGAAATATACAAAACGCATTGAAGGTAATGGGGAAGGAGGAACTAAACTTGTTTTGAGTGGATTCTAATGGCGCAGTGGTCTTTAAATTGGCCCTGAGGGCAAGGGAAGCATCTGCCAACTATTTTTTTTTATTTGGTTTTGTCTGTGATTTACACTGTATATTTGCCTTAGTTTTGCCATTGTGATGAAGTAATTTTGTTTTGTCATGCTTTGTGTTAATGGATACTTTTTGGATTCTGCAGCACCGTTGCGTGTGCACCAATTGATGATGTACTGATACTTAAGGACAAAGGGTTACAGTAATGGCCTGTTGCAAAGCAAAAAGCTAAAAGAAAGTGTCTGCAAAAAGAAATGCTTTTTGTGATCATATTTTGACTTCAATAAATAAAGACAGCAATCTCAAAAACAAATAATTAAAAACAACTTTTTTAAGAATTACAGGTTCACAATATAACTCTATATCCACATCCATGCATCTTCTATGTTTACAACTTCCAGTTTCCAAATCTCAGCCACCCGAGTAAATAATTAAATAAAAATACCAGTAACTTGCACATGTTTAAGAAGACATTTTTGCTATAGATAGGTGGTTCTGGCAGATCTTTTCGAAATTATTGTAAAGTTGTGACGAGGTAGTTCATTTTATTTCTTTCAACTGTTCATCTCTTCATTATTCAGGCCAACTTGGTGCAAGGTAGGAATCAGACCTGCAAAGGGCATCAGTCCCTTGTAGGATATGCTTACATCCACACAATCTCACTCTTACCACATCTTTTTAAAGCTTTCCATTATTCTACCATTTGGATATGAAATGAAACAGGAGAGCCCAAATCCATCATGCACACAGGTAAAATATATAGTCCAAAATTCGAGGAAACAGGCCAGGATTCAGACAGTGGATACAGAAGCCATGATGCAGCCATACTAATTTATGTGCCATCATGCAGCCTCCATTACCATTTCTTGAAAATTCATAATATATGTTAAGAAGATAAATAAATACATGGTTAAACTTTGTCCTGTTGTGCTCTTCAATAAAGTACATCCCTTTTTGTTTATTAAATGCTTTAAAAATTAATTTTTTTGTTCAAAAAATATAATATGTAAACTTTAGAGGGTGAATAATATCCTAAGGTAAGGAGCCTGTGTGATGCTGTTAAAAAGTCAAAATGCAAATGGTTTGTTTGATTGATAGATATATGCTAGGGAAATGTCAAAGGTTTTTATCAGAGAGCCAGGTAGTGTATCATAAACCCCTCTCAGGATAAGAGAGGTTATTTGAGGAAGTGCTTCTTCTATAATCATCTAAGATATTTAAAGGAATTGTTTTGTGCAGGGTCTTTATCGATTGGCCAATGTCTAGTTTTCCACCCATGCAGAAAGGGCTGAAAAATCTACACACTACCTTGGCAATTAGTCAAATCAGCTTAAGAAAGAATATGGCACAGCTCCATTGATCTGACCATTTTTTGGTTTATGAGTACTTTCTTACTCACATGCCCTCCAGTTTTTAACTTAGCTCATGAGCATTAACTTTGCAATCACATAAATTGTGCTACTCTGAAGATTTATTTTGAAAAAACATTAAGTGAACTGTTCAGAATTATTTCATTCCTTCTATAGTTGCAGGTTTAATCAAACGCTAATTTAAGGTAGCACATCTATCAAAAAATGCTTGGTGATATATGTCCAGATTTTATTAGTCTCTGTTTTGGCTATGTTTTTACACTTTCAATGTTTGTCTTCCAAAGGTTCATTCAATTGCCCTTCTTCCTTTCATTTATATTACCCTGTAAACTGGAACGTGTCACATAATCCATTGACAGTCCCAAGCCTTAAACTTTATTCTGTCCACTGTCACTTGTGTAATAGCCACATGATAATTCTGGGATTGTCATTTAGAGTTCACTCATATGAAAGCTGCTTAAACACCTTGACTGAGGAGTTTCATTGTGGCATGTACAGTTATAAAGTAGCAAATCTTAGAAATGCAATGTCAGATATGTAGTGGCATAGGCATTTACAAACAGGAATATTTTATGTTTGTTGTACCTTGCTGGTCTCAATATAGAATGATTTGAAAAAAATAGTTTATAATAATGAAAATCAATGCAAATAATTGATCATTATAGGTTATCTGAACCCTACATAAATATGTGAAATTTTATTTGTGTTGCAAAAATTGCATTAATCCTCAGTTTTCACATTACACTGACTGCTACCGTGTGGCTCAAAAGAATATCAGACAGTGTAGTTGTTACAGCCAGCCTTAGTGTAGTATAGAAGTAGATTTCTTAAGATCCCTTTTGACAGAATAGATTGACTTACTACAGTGGGGGAAATAAGTATTGGACACTTTTGTTCAGTAAATGTATTTCCAATGAAGCTATTCACATGAACTTCTCACCAGACATTGGTATTAACTCAAGAAATCCACAAATATAAAGAATTTGCAACATAAAAGGCTATAAGGTTTGTGTAATAAAGTGGAATGACACTGGGGGAAAGTGTTGAAGACATTATTTTAATACTTGTTGGAGAAACCTTTGTTTGTAATGTCAGCTTCAAGATGCTCCCTGTATGAAGAAACCAATACCTGCTGCATCCAAGTCTTTTTGGAACTCTTTCCAAGTGGTCCTTAGCTCTTGGGCTACTCCTCTGACTATCGTTCTGACTTCATAGTCAGAAATGATGCAAGGAGCTTCTGTACGTGGCCGGTTGATGGTGGAGTGATGTTCCTCCCACTTGTAGATAATGGTCCCAGTGTTGCTCAGTGGAAGTTTTCAGCAGTTTTGAAATACGTCTGTAACCAGTTCCATTGATATGGTTTGCAATAATCAGGTTACGAAAGTCACCCATCATGAGATGTTTCTTGTTTGACACCTATGTAGCAAAATGTGTATGTACTAACCTAGCTGATATCAATTTGCACAGATAGGAGGTAGAATTACTTTCTAACTGCTTACTAATTTCAGCTTGTTCCTTGCATTTCCTAGCCTTGGTGTACTGGTTTTTCTTTGTGTGTTCAAGAATTTTTCCCTGTGTCATTTCACTTAATTACACATACCTTTATTTATGGCCTTTAATGTCGTGAACTTTTTTTATTTGTGGATTTCTTGAGTTAATACTATTGTCTGCTGAGAATTTCACGTGAAAAGCCAATATATTTACTACAACAAATGCTGATGCGTTCAATACTTATTTCTCCCACTAACTCCCAGTAACTGATCACCATGAGGGTCAGAATGAGGCAGAAACATTGAAAGTGGAGAGCAAAAAATAAATTTTAATACTGGATGAAAATGTCATTTTTGAGAATCCCTAGTTTGTTCTGAATGCCTTGAGAGGTTCACAGGAATATTATTAAACATACCGTCACTTCTCTCTCTGAGCTTTCCTGCAGGTTTTTAGAAAACATTCTAAAAACATGGAATTGTGCGAAGTGCTGCAGCATATTGGGTAACAGGGCAGCTGTTGCATGTTGTTTGTTCCCTTTATGGATGCAGTGAGAGCTCCGTCCAAATACTTGGCATTAAGTTGAATTTGTTTACTGTGTGTGTTGGACTCCATCAAGACTGTGTCTTGTCACCACTCCTGTTTGTGGTTTTCATAGACAGGATGTCAAGGCCCAGCCCAGGATGTGAGGGTGTCCATTTGTGGAAGCTAGGGGTAGCATTGTTGCTTTGTGCAGATGGTTATGTTCTCTTTGTCTTATTTGACTATGACCTTCAGTACTTGGAATTTGTACTTGAAAGATTTGCTGCCGAGTGTGAAGTGGCAGGGACGAGGATCATCACCTTCAGGTCCCTCTTGGGAACAGATTGGATTGCTCTCCTAGGTGAGGCTGTAACAACTGTCACTTAGTGGAGGAGTTAAGTATCTCACAGTCTTGTTCACAAATATGGAAAAAGAGAATGTAAGATCAACAAACAGAAAGGACCAACAGCAGTTATTCTGCAGGCAATGTACCATTTCAACATGGTGAAGTGGAAGCTGTGTGTAAAAATAAAGCTCTTGCTTTACAGCTTGGTCTACATCCCTGTCCTCACCTATGGCCATAAGCTTTGGGTAATTACCAAAAGAATTAAATTGTGAATATAAGTGCCAGAAATGAGATTTCTTTGCAGGGTGGCTGGGCTGACACTCACATGCTAGGGTGAGAAGATAAATGATTTGCAAGAGCATCAGAGCAGAGTCGCAGCTCCTCTGGATCGAGAAGAGCCAGTTGAGATGGTTTGGGTATGTTGTGTGGCTCCCCATAGAGCTGCTCCAGGCAAGTTGCTACAGCAGACCCAGGACACGCTAGAGTGTTTACATTTTTTGGCTGTCTTTGGAACGCCTGGGAGTTCCCGGGAAGAACTGGAATCTGTAGCTGGGGACAAGGAAATTTTTAGTTGACCTGCTTGGGCCTACTACCACCACAACCTTGAGCAGAAAATGTGGATAAGAAGATGAGATGTGATTCTTAAAACACTAGAGTTCTGGGTTTGCATTTTAGTCTTGGCACTGACTAAGACATGTTGCATTCATTACTAAGTCTAAATTTGCCCAGCTTGAGTGAGTATGAACATGTAGATGACTGTATCATGTAGTGGACTGGCACCCTCTCTAGGGTTGGTTCCACTTGCCTTGTGAGAAGTGCTACTAAAGTAGTCACCAGCTTCTCTTTATCCTACTGTAGTATAGATAAGCAGGTTAGACAGTGGAGAGGTGGATGTGCTTAACTAGAAATGTTGTCAGATGTGGCAAATGCTTAAATTGTTTTATCGCCCAGTTGTGGCCGAGGTCCTGAAAAAAGTGAGTACTATTAAGGAGTTTGCCAAGCCATTTAGGTTGGCATAGCTTTTGTTTGCCTCCTCAGTCCAAAGTACTCTTTGGAGTGCTCAGATATAGTGCCTATAAAAAGTACTCATCCCCTTGTACACATTTGTTTTCCTGTAATGTTGAATCACATTAGGTTTAATTTGGATTTTTTGCCACTAAACAACAGATAATTTAGATACAGGCACATTTTTGCTATAATCAATTGAAACCCCTTGACTGCAGACAGACAATCTCCATTTAACTAATTATGTGACTTCTAAAATCAATTGGCTACACCAGTAATAATTTAGGCATTTCATATTGATGGGAGTGAATACTTATGCAGTCAATTGTTTTGTGTTTCATATTTGGAATTAATTTAGGACAATAAAACAGCCTTTTTCTGTTGATCAGCCTCAAAAAATTCAACATTGTATTGTACTTCAATAAAATATGAAATGTTCCAGGGGATTAATACTTTTTATAGGCACTGCATTTGTTCTGTGAGGAGGATGACTTTGGGGTGTTGCAGGCCATGTTGATGGGCAGTCTATCCAGGGATGCTACAGCTTGTGTGTCCAGTGCCTGTAGTGGTGTACAGTGATCCAGGACATGTGGTCCTTCAGATGTCTCTGAAATAATGAAATAAACACACCACTTGGATTGGGAGATGAGCACAGAGATATTATGATTTATGGATGGCACAGTAGAGTGTCCAACTTTGTGGGTCAAAAGCAATTTCAGAGGTTTCAGGAAATGTTTGGAAAATGGACAAGTGAACTATGCTCCACATTTGTAAAATGGACAAGTGAGCCATGCTCCACACCTGATAATCAAAAAATCTGCTGTGGTATTTTTTTATATTCAGCATACCAGTTTTTATATCCATCCATCCATCTTCCAACCCACTGAATCCGAACACAGGGCTCTGCTGGAGCCAATCCCAGTCAACACAGGGCGCAAGACAGGAACCAATCCCAGGCAGGGCACCAACCTACCACAGGACACCCACACACCAAGCACACACTAGGGCCAATTTTAGAATCGCCAATCCACCTAACCTGTATGTCTTTGGACTGTGGGAGGAAACCGGAGTACCCGTAGGAAACCCACGCAGAAATGGGAGAACATGCAAACTCCACGCAGGGAGGACCGGGGAAGCGAACCCGGGTCTCCTAACTGCGAGGCAGCAGCGCTACCCACTGCGCCACCGTATATATATGTATTTTGTTTTTTTTTTTTAAAGAAATCAGAACTGCTTCTCTACTGGTTTGAACCTTTAGACATTCTTCTCTCATGCTGTTAATTCCTTTTCACAGCACTTTGTTAAACTGTTTAATTGCCTAAGCAAGCCATTTATTGATTAATTATCTTATTGTAGGTAGGTTGATATTTTGTTGCAGCTCACCTAATATTGGAATTTTACTTGGCCTCCTCAGTTGCAATTAAATTTGATTACCTTAGATCCTTCAGTGCCAAGAATCTAAATGTAAACTGTTCTTAAAGTACATATGGAATTCATTTCAGAGCACTTTGTCCCAATATTTTTGACTTATTACTGGCAAGTAGCAAGGGAAAGCAACAAAAAAAAAAGAAAAACTGTTGTGTTTACAGTTCGCTACAGTCTTGGTCAAAACTGTTCTAATTAACAAACACTTTTTTGTTGACTGTTTCTAACTTCTGAAGTTGTGTGCAGTGTAATGTTTTGTGTAGTTTGTTGTGTTTTCCAATAAGAAAACTGTATTTTCTGTGATTTTACTCTCCTCAGTACTTCTTGGTTTCCGAGGCATTTTTCTGGGGTTTGATAACATGAAAACTGGCAAGTTGCAGTCACTTGGAGAGATGCTTAGCATATTCTTAGTTTATCTTGGAACTTGAGACTCCAGTAAATGAAATTCTTTGGAGAGCTTTATAGTTTGTACTACTGACAGGCATGTTTCAAAGTCTCATTGCTCAGTGCTGAGTTCACATTGCTTAATACATCTGAGTAACTTTGTAATTCGCATTTCCATACTTCTGTACTGGGTTTTAAAGAAAAGGTAATTTAATATTTTATGATCTCAGCAACTGTGGAACTGGAAAAAAAGGAAAAAATGACGAGGCCTATCGCTTAGTAGTTTTGGGGTTTCATGTGACAAATTACATGCTTTTTTAAAAAAAAAAAAAAAAAAAAAAAGGAAAGTGAGAGGATCCTTTAACCTGACAATCAGATGCTTGTTTCTGGCTAATTCTATGTAATCATGCAGGTTTTTATAATGCAGTTGCTTATACCTGTCATGTACACATATTTGAATATGGCTGGGAGGCTAATCAATGCAATTCATGAATCTTTACTAAGGTAATAACATAAGGTTTTTTTATTACATTTTGGGAATGAGCCCAAAACATACAAAGTATTAGATTTAAGTAATAGTTTATTCTCCCCTCTTTTGAACATGCTTATACCACTGCAAATTTAAAGGGTCTCTGTCCTGTGTAAAGGACAGCCGCGTCCCATGCCCGGCAGGGACGCCTCTCCTACATCTGTTCCGGGGGAGCAGCCATGGACTGTTCAGTACCTCCCCCGGGACGCTTGGTGGCAGCCTCCCTGGCAGCCAATGATTCCCCAGACCAGCGCATGGCTCCATGGGAGATGGAGTCCTCCACAGCCTGGTTGGGGGCTCGGATGGCCGCCAGGGGGAGCTGCGTGGAGTCAGCAGCCTGGCTGGTCATACCTTCAGCCCCACCCGGAAGGGCAATTAGGACCAGGTGTCCAAACACCTGGACCGCTTCCGGGTGGGATATAAAAAGGGCCAGCCACCACCACTCGGAGAGCCAGAGTTGGGAGGAAGGAGAACGAAGCCTGAGGAGGAGTGGTGGTGCTGAGAAGAAGTGCGGTTAGTTGTGCGTAATTTAAGTGCCATTTAAGTGCTTGTGGGACTGTGTTGGGCCAGTGGGACACGGGGAAGGCGTGCCCCACGGCTGAAGATAAAATAAAGAAGCGTGTTTTAAGACATACGGTGTCTGTCTGTCTGTGCCTGGGGCCTGGTCTTTTACACCTGTAAGGCAGCAACCAAACCTGTAAGGAATGCCTGTTTATTACAGCACACTCTTACACAAACATTGACACACACTTATACCCCAAAAGTTTAGTGTCACTACTTACCTTAAACTGCATATCTTTAGTGTATGGAAGAAAAATGTGCTCTGGAAAAACCCTTTAGACGGAGAATGCACATAATCCATGCAGACAATGCTGGGATTTGAACCAGGACTTCAGAGTTGTGAGGCAGCAGCACCGACCAACATGCCATCATGCCATCTCATTCGATCAAAGAGCAGGGAATATTAACAGTGTATCTGTACATTCTGTACAGCTAGGCACAGTAACTTTGCTGGCTTCGAGTCTCGCTAAATTCTGATTGGACTTTCAACAATCAATATACTGTTAAAGGGTTTCTTATTTATCCATCCCTCTATCTAATTAATGAACTCAATTAATCCAGTTTTTCGGATTGAAGAGAGCTGGAGCTTGATTCCAGGCAGAAACCAGCAAAGAATAGGGCATCAGTTCATCACAGGATATACTTACACACAAAAAAACACACCCCTGCATTTACTACATTACCTTACAAGTCTATATTGGGAGTTGGGTGTCAGAAGCAAAATTCATGCAGACAAATGGAGAACTCCACACAGACATACTGTACGTTCAGACAAAGTGTGCTAAACCACAGTCCCACCCACCATCAGACTGCTCAGTATACTACTGTGTAACAGAATATACTGAATTAAAAAAAAGAGTAGATATGGATTAATTTAGCTATAAAACCCTCCCCTGGTCATTTCTGTCTGTGTTGAATCCAGAGCATCACCAAATACCAGTCACAGCTTTCTATAAGTGGGATGCCTGTCAACATCAACAAAATACATCAATAACATGATATTGCAAACCTGCTTAGTTAAGGGCAGAGTCATGGGGTTGCCAGAGCTGATCACACACAGTAACATCTGCTGTCAGGCGACAATGATATACAGATCTGTAAATAACTGTAAATCTGTAAATAAACACAGAGCAAATGCAGTGTAATAGATTGATCTGCAGATGTATCTCAGAAAAATGTATGTTCTTATTTAAGTAGCATTTTTCATGAGTATGTCAGTATGCAAAATTTTACATGTTACAGTTTCTTAAGTTCCACGTTGGTCCCTAATGCCTATACCCTGTTTCCATCCTCATGGTTGGTAATACTTTCTATTTTTACGCGCAGTTGCTGATAACTGCCACATTTACATTCACGTATCTGCATGTACATGTAAGTAAGACATGTCCATACATACTCACACATACATCCACTAGTGAGAGTCATAAGTCTTTTTTTTTTTCAAACCTGCAAGATAGCTAAATTTATGTATGGTGTAAATTAACACCCTAATCGACTCTTAGGTTGGAGAAAAGGCTGTTAGGTCATTTACTGCCAGATTTATACTATTAATAACCAGATTCTGAAGCTGTCAAATTGAGTAAGAAATCTTCATTCCACACTGTCCTTTGGGCCACTTTCAGAGTGGATGCATGTGTTTTAAAAACCCTGTTTTCTAGAATTCATTTTTGTAAATAATTAGCCCGCAAAAAGAATTAGTTGGTGCATTGTATTCAAACAGTGTTGCAAATGTACATACTGCAAACTTTCTATTAATCAACAGTCAAGTACTGTAAGTCGGGCCTCATACATAATGAATTATGTTTAAACCTCATGGGTTTCATTGATAGAAAAAAATAGGAGAAAACACAAGTGCAGCCAGCATTTGAATAAAATTTAACCTGATAGCTCTGCATATTGTAATTGTTTTTTAATCATTGGGGACTAAATTATTCATCTACAGTTTGTGAGTTTTTTTTTTAAGTTTTGTATTTTTTTTAATTTAACTGCCAAAGAAAAAGCATGCAAAGTATTAAGATGTGGTTTATTAGGAGTTTATTAATCAAAGGGTAAAAAACATAAATTAAGTTTATAGCCTCTTTAAAATACTTTTAAAACAAAATATATTTCACTGACATCAAAAAAGAAAACCTTATATACTCCAAAGAGGTTTTTTTTTGAAGGTGAACTTAATGTTTAATGCAGCATTCCAAGAATCCAATTGAAATGCTGTGATGTATAAAATGGGTGGGCGTCATTTGTGACAAATGGTATTATAAACAAGGCACAGTAGACAGTAGATCTAGCCCAGTGGATGATGAATTCATCCATTTACAGGACATCATTGTTGAGTTAATATGTCTGCCACTGTGTACACTGTACATGCTACATTTGTATGGACTAGAGGTTACCATACTGAAGTAAAAATCGATTGCTCTTTTATATAGCGCCTATCATAGCCTGCAGTATGCATCACTGCTTTTCAAAGCAATTCACGTTACACTAAGAAATGAATAGGGAATTCTATGTATATAAAGGAGTATAAAAAAATAAAATAATAAAACGCTGCCAGGCATAGAGAAAAGAAACATTCTGAATTTCTTTCTCAAGACCCAAAGAGCTTCTTGGACAAACATCTGAAGCGCCAGAAATTGGAATGGATTTTTTTTTACTCAGTACTGTTTAACTTTTTTTTTTTTTTTTATATTACACCCACCTAAACTTCACTTTATTTTTCCTTTACTTTGAAGTTTTTTTTATATTAACAAATGCACTACAAAGTACTGAGAATTTAAAATTTGATTAATCAAATTTGATTGCCTAATATAATCTCTTGTAACAAGTTTCAGTTACAGTGCTGATAATGAATGACTGCAGTATACATGTATTGAAAATCCAAAAAAACACAACTGCATTCCTAATATCCAGATTAGGCAACCTATTGAAATTGATTTTTGAATTTTTGACTGAGGCGAATTATGAGTCAAAAAATATACTTTGTAAGATGTGTCCCATTCAGAATTTAAAAAGCTGAGAACTCTTAAGGAATGTCTGGTATTCTTCAAGTACAAGTTATTTCTTCACAATCAAGTTATATATTAATTTCCCACATTGTTTTGTTCTAAAGTGAAGCATTTTTTTTTTATACATTTTAAAACATGCCTAGCTAGTTCTTGTGTTTTATATTTGGGGTGAAGGGTATCAGGGTCCCAACGTAAAAACAAAACCATTGAAACTTTCTGAATAATAACATTTTTAAGTTAAAAGTGTTATTATCAGGCCTTGATCCACATCTTGATCCATTGTCATTATAGGAAGCAGAGAAAGTAAACCATCTAGCAGTTTTAAAAGAAGAAGAGCTATGTGCCTGACTTCATGGTTCATCTTTCTTCATGGCAACTTTTCAGCCTTAGGGACACAGTTTCCTCCAACATATACTGTATTTTTCACCTTAAAAATCTCCAAGTGCTGGTATTGACTTTATTCACTATTGATATCCAGATGTGAATTGCTGTCTCTGTTCAGTATATAACTAGGAAATACTCACTAAAAAAGTCCTACTTAATATGTGAAAAGGATATAGAAGTTTATTTCGTTATAACACAAAGAGATTGCCTGCTCTCGCTTGGTATCATCATGCATGCTTGTGCTTCGATGGTCTAGTGAGAGAAAGATTGAGCACATAGCCTGCACTCAAGTGGCAAGAAGTAAATGTTATAGGCATTTAGTACAAGCTATGTTGAAGTTTAAAAAATTTAACACAGATGTTTTAGCATAGGCAGACTGGTAGTACAGAGCTGTAATTCCCGTGGCAGAGCACTAGGGTCTGCATTGAGTTTGCAGTTTCTCCACATGTATTTACAAACTGATTGGTATCAATGAGCGTCCATGAGTTTATTCACTCAAAAACATTGTTCTCAGTTATTACTATATTCTTATCAAGAATGAGGCAGCATGCCATATACAATTCAATAACTGATTTCTATCTTGTTCCATCTGTTTCATCGTGGTTTGGCTCTGTCATACTCTTGCCTTTTTCACTTTTGCAGTATTTTATTTATTGTGCATGCACATGACATCCCAGGGAAGGTGCATAATCATGAGTGTTGATTGGCCTTGTGATCTTAGTAATAATATGCAGATGTTTTGGCAGTTTTTAAAATCTAAGCCTTTTATAAAAAACAATGCAAAGCAGTGTAATCAGTCCAGTTCAGATTTATTGTTATGTGTACCAAGTACACACTTCACCATTGCGCTGCCGGTCTTTATGAATCACATCTCCGCAAGCTATGTTAAATAACAATGAATGTAATAGTTGAAAACAGCACTGATTAGGAAAAAATAATCACATGATTTGAGCTGTTCTTACAAACTGCGACAGAACATGATTGTTGAAAAAAACAGAATTGCATGATGCCCACTACGAGCTGCCAAGTGAACAGGAAACATATCCTTACTTCAAGAAAATATTACCAAGGGTCTGTGATAACATTTATTATTTCCAGTTTACTTTTGTTGTCACAAGCATGTTTTAGAAATGTTGAAAGCATATTTTCTTAAATCAAAACATTTGCTCCTTTAAAGTGGATATATTTGGTGAATTTTAAGGCTTTTGTTTTCATGTTGGGACATTGGTACCATTCACCTCCAAAATAAAGGGCAAGAATAGGCTAGGGTTTTGTTTCTAATGTAGTAAGAAATATTTCACTTTAAAACACAATTTCATGTAGCAAATTATCACATACCATGGTTGAGAAGAAATAACTTCACAATGACTTGGAAAATACTAAACTTATTATTTAAGTGTTGGGAACATGTTGGACATCTGTATTGTTAATTTTGTCATGTTTCTGAACATTATACACTTTTTAAAATATTATATAATTCTTGTTGCTTTTCAATGGGTGATGGGCATTGTGGCCCAAATAAATATGCAACACATGATTTGGGCACAAAGTGGCATGCAAAATGAAGCATCCATACATTACAACCAAACTTGTGTTTTGACCGTGGGAGGATAAGAAATTTGACTTTCTTATCTTATTTTTCAGTTTGCACTTTGACTTAGACAAAACTATGTGTGGACTTAAGTGTAGCAGACATCAGCTTGGCCTTTTCTAATCTCTGCTGCACTGTAAAAATAATTAATTCAACTGACTGGACAACCTCTGACACTCCGACAAGTTGAGCTGAAAATTAAGGATACTTTCCAAATAAAACTTTGTTCACAATTTATTTGCGAAGTACATGTTTACATAGGCCAGAAAACTGGACAGTCAACATATTTAATTTTTCTTAGGTTGAAAAAGGCAAATATGGCACAGTACTTAATGGACAGAAATGAAGAAGTGTGTATAAGCATTGTCAATTTTATTTTAACAAATGAAAGGAATGTACTATAATATATTTTAAGTATGCAGTCTGAATTAACTCTAGTACAGGAATAACACTTGTTAGGTGACAGTACCTATAGTTGCTCCCAGTCGGTGACATTTTTATTTTTAGTGTGTGGCAGTCTACTACATCTTTCCCATATCTCATAAGCACATTTTTAACTTGCAACTAGGACAAACATGAATTTAATGCATTAAAAATGTACAATTTTACCAGCAATTTTTAAGTTTAGAGCTTCACAATATATAACGTTAAAGAAATAAGTCATTTTACTCAGTCAAACTGAATGAAAAGGCATATTTTTCAAACAAATTGTAGTTTTAAAACAGTCTTTGCCGATTTAGCTGTTTTCTAAACTCGCTTTTTCTACTTTAGGTTCATGGGTAGCCAATCAAAATAGCACTGGGCTAGAAGGAACTTTCTGGATTTGCTGATGCACATAGTAGTATATGTTTGAACTACAGGAATGGTCTTAAGTTCCTGGATTCATATATGGGAAAATATGTAAACTAAACTCTTTGCAGAATGGTTTATGTTTATTAAAAAATAAGACCAGTCAGAAGCCAAAAAAGAGTGTATACATTCCAGAAGACAATTTGGGCATTGTAAAAACAGCCTTTTTGAAATGGGTATCAAGATGCAAGTACAGATAGTGCACCAATCCAAAACAAACAAAAATGGTAGGAGATTCAAAAATATTTACATTAAATTACAGTGTATTTATTCACATGGAGTCACATCTTGCAAATTTTACTAATGTAAGTATTTAAAAAGCAAGACCGTGTTTACAAATCATGTGCATAATATCAACTCACTACCTGCAGATTATTTTGGAGATGGGAAGCAAAAACAGTAAGCCTCAGTCATGTGTCACCCAGTTCCGTCTCCATGTCTCTCCTTCAGACATTACACTGCCAGGAAGGCAACAATGATGCGCTTATTTTCAAACTTACCTAATCCAATTCAGAATTATAAGCAAAATGATTTGAAATGTTTATTTTATTTCAAATGAATTTAATTTAATTACATTAAATTCATAAATATTTTATCTCAATACCAATATCAGGGTTTACTTCTAGAGAACATCCAAGACTATTTTTCTTTTCATTTTTCCCCAAAGCCTACCAAATGAGTACCTAATGCCAACAATGAAGATTCTGGAACTGGTGTTTTTTTTTTTTTGTAAAAATGCTGCTGCCTCGCATTAAGGAGACCTGGGTTCGCTTCCCGGGTCCTCCCTGCATGAAGTTTGCATGTTCTCCCTGTGTCTGAGTGGGTTTCCTCCAGGTCCTCCTGTGTCCTCCCATAGTCCAAAAACATGCAGGTTAGGTGCATTGGCGATTCTAAATTGTGCTCTGTGTGTGCCCTGTGGTGGGCTGGCACCATGCCCGGGGTTTGTTCCTGCTTTGCACCCTGTGCTGGCTGGGATTGACTACAGCAGACCCCCGTGACCCTGTAGTTAGGATATAATGGGTTGGAAAATGACTGACTGACTGATAAACATTTTATAAATTGCAAAACAATATTCATGACATGGTTGTATTAACTAGCAGACTACTGGTTTCTAGGTGATTGCAATAACCTGATATAGCTCAGTCTAAGGAAGCCTTATACAGTTACCCTGTGAGGTCACCACCTACAAGATGAAGTTTGATATTAGTCAGACAACATTAGTAGCAAGGTACCGGTTGATCTCTGAAGTTCTTCTTTAAGTATGGATTTTGAAAAACAAAATTTACCTATATGCTACAAATTATTACATTAATGTCTTAAAGTCAATGTGTTTGTGTACAGACTTGTATGTGAGGTGTTTGTAATAAATGATACTACCCCTTTCAGAGTATTACCTAGATTGCTGAGGGTGGAGTGGTGGCTCTGAGGCAAGGGATCTGAGCCAGCAATCAGAAGGATGCTGATTCGAATCCTGTAAACACCAGAAGTGACTACTCTGTTGAGCAAGGCCCTTAACCTGCAATCACTTCATCCTGGATGTGACATTAACCTGCATCCAGCCCTGCAGGGAAACCTTGGGGTTGGTGGCAGGATTGGCACTACAGCCACTGTAAAAAAACCTCACACTGGGTCCCAGTCCGGGTGGTTTGTCTTGTTGTGGGTGCGGCAATCAGCACATGCTCCCAGCCTCTGTGTGGTTCAACTCAATTGGTAAGTCAGTCCATATAGGAAGAGAGGACAGGAAGAAACCTCGTCTTGTTCTGTGTTTGCTTGGCAGCTGCAGCATGAGTGAGTAAGCGAGTGAGGTAACGAGAGAGAGCGAGAGAGAGCAAAGCTCTTCTGTTATCATTTTAAAACATCTGCAGTCAAATATATTTGAGTAGCAGAGCATTAACAAGCATTTCAATGGATAAAAGATCCATCTGAGTTAATTACTTTAATCATTACTTTAACCAGTAATATGTTTGTTACTTGTTAAAAAAAAGTTTCAATCTGAAAACTATAAACTGATACATTATACTGGTACCTACAGAAACCATCACTATTTTCATGATATAGTACATACTACCCTCCCATAGGTAGCATGCATGTCAAGTACAGATACAAAGAGACTAGACCATGATATCAGTATTTAAAGTCCTCAAATTAAAAATAGAATTAGGCACTTTTATCTGCAGTAAGAGCTTTAAATTATTTTCAGTTAATGTGCACCATGTTTTCAGATTTTTTGGAGACAATGCTTCAGCTCTCTTAGGTTTCTTGGACAACATTTTGAACTTCACATTTCATGTAGTGCCATGTATTTTTGATGAAGGTGAAGTCAGGAATTTGATTTAGCCACTCAAGGATATTTACCTTTTTATTGCTTAGCTGTTCCAATAAAACTTGAGCTGTGTCATCTTCTGAAAGGTGAATTTTATCAGCATCTCTGTGTACATTTCTCTGTTCCGTAAACAGTTATTTCTTATGTGTTTCCTTGTTCCTGCTGAAGTGAGGTACCCTCATTGCTTTATTTATGGGTAACATGGACTGTGATTCACATTACATTTTCACCATAGATAATATTTGTGCTTCTTCTGGTCATAAAAGTTTTTATTACTTTGTAATTAATCACAATAAGATATATAAGATATATATAAATAAGATATAAAGAAACACACAAGGTAAGCTTGTTGTACTACATAGAAGTAACACTATTGTTTTTGATAAGAGCTTTTGTATTTTTTAAGATTTTATTTCTTCTGTTGCAGACTCTTGAAGATTTCTAACAAACAAATGTTATCACTCCTGCAGGACTGAAATGGACCCTTTTGCTTGTGTAGTGTGTGACGCTCAGAAGGAAATGAAGGGCCAGCTGAAACAGTGTGTGGACTGGATCCAAGCCTATTTCTGTGAGCCTCAGATGGTTGAGAAACTTCCTCTCCCAGCTTTTCATCATCCTATTTTTCAAAGAGGTTTGTAAGAGACAAATACTTTTTTGAAAAGTGTTTTGGTTTGGCTTTCTGCTACTTTACTTTGGCTGCCACTTCTTTCTTTAGCTCCCCACACTTTTGCAGTTTGTTTTATAATGCCTGAAATGAACACAGATAACACAAAGTAAGTTACAAGGATTGTACTCCCAGTCAGTTCCAAGTGGCTGTGTTGGTTTTGGATTAGCTTCACATATTTCTTGGCACAGGTGATGCAAATGATGCAGTTTGACTCTTGACATTTGTTGGCTGAGAAATTTAAAAGCGAGTGCATTTGAATGGCTATAAACTTTCAATGAGCTTATTGTTAGACTGATCTGTCCTTTTGCCAAACCCAAAGGGAAAGAACCTTTAGAATGAAAGATTACCAAGGTTTCTGTTACAGACTTGTGACAATTATCTAACATTAAGCAGCTTTTATTAATTTTACATCATTGTAAAAACTAAAGTCATTTATCCAAATGAAAGTAATTATTTACTCCTTTGTTAGTAGTCTGTAGAGAATAAATGACATAACTAAGACTTTTGTTTTGAACGGAGTAAAGAAGCTGGCAAGCAAGAAAAATGTAACATCATTTACAAAATGAAAAACTCTGTGAATTGTTGCCAGTGTAAATTTATTGGCTGCAGTGCTTTAATGTGTTCTGTACTAATAAGCAAAATTATGCTTATGCCCAATCTGATATGTGAGAACCTTTTCAAATATTTACAAAAGTTAGAGGCAGGCAAAATAAACTGGAGCCAAACAAGGTAACATAAGGAGACTACAGTATATTATCATTTTATGTAGTTGCTTTAGTCAGTGTAATGGCGAGGCAGAGTCTGTACTGGCAAAAAAAAAAGGAGTCAAGGTAAGAACCAGCTCTTTTTGAAATGCCGTTTCAAACCTGCAAGTAAATTTATGTGTGTTCATTTTTTTATTTAATTAATGGCATATGGAACCACCAACTATTCATTACTTTGAACTAAGAACACATTAACAAATGTATAGTATATTAATACAGTACATTTATGAATGAGTTACCTCTCTTTTGACATGAAAAGACCCTTGCAGCAATTTTTTTTGCTTGCTGTCCTGTTTGGCAGCATATGCCCTGATGATTTTTACTGCCATCATTTGTGTCTGAAACCCTGTATTCATGCAAACGTATCATGACAGTATTGTGGGCTAGCTAGTAGGGAGGAGATTAAAAAGGGGCAGAAAACAAAAGAGATATATGGAATAATACATATTTGACCTAATCTTGTGTCTAACATGAGCTCAACTTTGAGAGTGTCATGCTCATATTATGTCGTGACAAGTTAAGGGCTTTAAAGTTAGATACCCCAATAGTCATTGTTCCTTTTTTCCATACATACTATAAGCAGCTGTCCATCTCTAGACATAGAGGGAATAAAGCAAAAGTGGGTGACCATCCTGTAGAAGGCTGTGCACCTTAACATTTTAAGAAATATGTTGCAGTTCAATCAAATTGGGATCCACCTGAACCCAAGTAAACCTTCATGGAATATGAATGTGGCCAGGATCCCACTATTCTCGAAAAGGAATATGTGATAATAAGCACTATGTAAGTCCAGTGTATAAAAAATAGTATTCCTTGCAGCTCAGAGAATATGACCAAGTGGATTCCCTGCCTTGTGCCCTGTGTTGGCTGGGATTGGCTCCAGCAGACCCCCGTGACCCTGTGTTCAGATTCAGCGGGTTGGAAAATGGATGGATGGATGGGTAAGTGTTCATTACAGTACCTTTGTGTTTTTCTCTTAGGTCCTTGAATAAATGGATCCCCCCTCCCTTTTCCTTTTATAGTCACTACAATGAGAGAAGCCAACTCAAAAGACTCCACAGGCTCAATAACATGTTGCTGTAATAGTTTTTCTAGATTCTTAGAAACGGCAGTTCTGACAACAAACAGCAAGCAGTGTGGATTCTGCTGCTTTGGTTTTACCGCCAAACATTTATTTTGTAATTTAAATCCATAGATTTTGTAGCATGTTTGTACACTCTCTTAAATGACTCATACTCATCTTTGGATGAGGTATTTTATTCTGTAACATGACCGTTTAACAACTACATACCACATTTAGCAAAGAGATTTTGACCGAAAATTGAAATTCCATACTGGGAAATATAAAGTTGCGTCAGTACTTCAACTTCTTTAACCCATTTGTCTAAGTTTTAGAGTGCAAATCTTGATTTTCAGAAGCCGGTCCATGCACTTCAAGTTGCAAAGAATTTTGCATCACTTATTGTAATTGTTGTTGGCATAATTTTGAGACTTTCAGTGACATTCATTATAGAAAAACCAATTTATTGAAGGCTACTTCCGATGATTGGTAGCTGTCTTCCTCCAATAGTAACATATAGAATGTTTTTTTCCCTTTTGCCCTCTACAACAAGGCTATGAATCAAAACATTTTTGTATTCTACCTTTTGACATTTTATCAAATGCTTGTATTCTGCCTTCCAACATTTTTTCTGTACCCATCTGGAAATTATCCTAAAAAACACAAAACCAAGCTATAAAAGGCATAGCTGGATCCACAAGAGTCATGAGAAACTGTGCAGTTGAGCTCAAATTCATAGCCATTGCTATTAGTATGGAGCAGTTCAATTAAAGATGTAACAAGTATCTTTAAATTAGTTCAGCTACCATTCACCACTCTCTCAACCATAAATCTACTCCACTTTCTTCCTGCCTTCTTCACTTCAACATCATACTTCTTGGTTCCTCTCTCATGCTCACAGTCTAACACAGACATAAGGAAGTGCTCAAAATGTAGTTAATCTCTGTGTATTTCACTGCAGGACAGGCAGAGACCCAGGAGAGTTTCTCCAAACTACAGTGTGGCAGCAGAGGGCTCTTATGTAGTGCAGGTGATATCTTAAATGCTAAAGGTGTCTGGTCTTTGATATGTATACTGTATATGGACACAGGCATGCATGGAGCCTGGGAGCACCAGTGGGAGCACTGAAAAGACAATCACAAAACTTTCCAGGTTGTCCCTAATTCTGGAAGTATTTTCAGAGTTTGTTCTGGAAATTCCACAGAAATAGCATGTAAAGATGCATCAGTACTTGTTGTATTTATCCTTAGAGTTGAGAGATGAGCTAGGACAAAAGCTCAACTGTACAGGTTAGAAGAGGTTGTACGTAAGTGGCACAATGCTTGGATGGTGGGCATTTGGATGAGTCCCTACATCTTACAGACAGTGTTCTGGAGTTTGTATGGCTGTTTAATGTGTTGTTGTGCTTTGTGATGTAACACCACACCATTTCTGTTTCAACTCCCTGATGTTTTGTTTTTTTTTAATTATTTATTTAGGGTTTTTTTTGCCATTTGTTTCTATGTCAGGGTGGTACACAGAGGTGTTAATAACACTATATACAGTATATATATATATATATATATATATATATATATATATATATATAATGTGTGTATGTATGTATATCTGTATGTATATGTGTATGTGTATATATGTATATATATATATGTATATGTATATGTATATATATATATGTATATGTGTATATATGTATATATATATATACTGTATATATCTATCTTGATGGTAAATGAGAGCACTTCTTATTAGTACAATGACTGTCAATTCTTATGTAGAATTTCTGCCAATATTGCAACTTTCATTACAAACACTAATGTGTTAGGACAAAATCAGTCTCTCTGCAACATTAGCCACATTGGTAAGCCACGGATTGAGTCATCTTTCAAGTTTCAGTATTTCCATATTTATTATGGCACATTAATACTTGCTGCATAATATTCTAATTCTGTTCAAAAAGAACCACATCTTTATTTGTTAAATTACTTCAAGTTATGTTGGTTACATCTTTATTAGTCAAAATGTATTTTTGTATACCACACTTTATTTGTATCACTTCATTTTCATTGAAAAGTAAAAATAAAAATTGTTGTGTATTTCTGCATATACTAGAAAAAAAATAACATGTTTCAAAATTGAAGGGCTTTACCAAATTACTGGATGCTGACACTGTTCAACGCAACATTTCCCTGAAATGACAAGTTATCATGCTTCCATCTTCTAGCATCACATCCCTGTCAACAAGAAATTCAAATTTAAGTGATTGGCAGCTACATATTTTACAATTTTATGTGAGAATGTCCTGATAGGCAGAGTGGCATTGCATTGTTAAATGCATTTAAAATCTTTTTTCAAGATAGTGTCCTACTGTGAATGTACTGAAGAAGAGGTCAGATGATATGATTATTTGACTGGCTAGGAAATACTGTGTACTCTTTGAGAAAACACAGATACCTTAATAATTAAAATATTTTTGATTGATGAAGTAAGTAAATGTGCTTTATGTCTAGCAACCCTCTTGTTTTTGATAATAGGTTTAATGTGTGTAATCGTATACATGTAAGCATTCAGACGTTTATTTTCTTTCCTTTTATTCCCATTCAGAGTTGTTGTCAGTTAAACCTAAATTGGCAGTAATGGACACTAGGATATTCAGTATGTTGAATGTGCTTTTGTGCTTATACACTATTAAGGGACAAACAACATTTTCTATAAATATTTGTTTTATTAGGGAAAAATTTATTTGCTTTGTCATTCAGGCTACAAAAACAACTGGCTTTCCACATGACTGAAGATATCTAGTGTCCTCTGCAAGTTAAATACGATACTTGTTATGCTGGTATTTTTTTTATAAAAATATATGTTCCATTAGTTTCAAAAGCTGATTCCATTCTCAGGAAGAAAAGATACTCAAAAGAAGCTTTTTTAACACTCTAAATTGAGAACATATAAAACTCTTCGTCCTCCTCCTTCAAGATGTATATCAGTGCATAAAAGTCTTTTTGATTACCTTAGTGTCATTAGACTATGAATTGCTCCTTTGAAAATGATAACTGTGGAGGAGCAAAATCATTTTAAAAGAAAATAACAAAATGGTTTAAGATACTTAGGTTGAATGCCAATTATATTTTAATATTCAACTGAGCATATTTTAGGAGGAAAAAAGGCAGAGGCAACGCATGCATAACTCATTGGCAGCGTCAGCCAGCTGTGCCACTCTCCTCTTCGAATCACTTTGTGCATTTTAGTAGCATGATAATTTAGTAGAGAACTACCTGAGTGATGGCATTTTCAATGAGCAGGTAATCTATAGAGAATTTTTATATGGTTATGAGCTCTGTGCTTCAGCCTGGCAACACAAAAATACATCAAGACCAATTACGATATCAACTTTCAGTGTGATACCCTTGCCACGCAAGTGCATGTATTTCTGCCCCAGGCATTTCAAATTGCATCTAATTTGAAATCTTTGGGGTTTTAATTAAATTTCAGAATATATGGAATTCTTCATTAGTACCTGCTCTGAATAGCAGATTATACTTCTCTTCGGCTCTCGTTAAAGTGGTGGGCTATGGTAAATAGCAGGTTGAATCAAACTGATCATTTACAGTGGCTGTATATGGGGAGCAGACATAGTAAAATGCAAAATAATATCAAAAAGATTATTAGTCCAGTGAGAGAGTCTTGATTTGTATTTTAATGGAATCTTACATTTCTCTTAATGATTTGCAAATTGTCCTCTGATTATAAGATGCATTAAGCTTTTCATTTTAATGGCGAGACACAGCCATTAGCTGGATTTTCCCCCCTCTCCTTTACAGAGAGCTTCCCTGCAGCAGCTAAATATTGAAACCATTAACACTTTTTGATGTACTTTCTAGCGTAATACAGGATAAACCGGTACATGAATAAATGTGAATCCACTCATTGTTATCAGTCTCTAGTGATAAAAGCAAACCATCTCTGTAAGGTAATTCTGTTTATTTTTTTTATGTAATAATCATGGCATTAAAGATATCTTCCTCTGAATGTTACCCATACTTAAAGTAAAGATCAAAATTTTAATGTGCTTTTTTCATAATTTCTTTTGCATTTAAATATTCATAAACGGACTGTGTCAGCCTCATGAAATTTTGACTAACAACAGTCACCAGGACTGTCAGTTAGCATGCAAAACCAGAGAGAGCTAGCAAGAAAAAAAAAAGAACTTGCCATACATGCGGTTCCGTAACGGCATGTATGTCATGAGGTAACCTCTTCAGTGTGTTATTAAAGGCAGTGTCGTCCATTGAACTCTGTGCATGCTGAGAATAAAGAAGTATCAAATAATAATGTTACATCTTCATGCACTGAATTGAAAAACAGCAGTAACTTTATCCAGCTGTGAAAAAATAGTAGTTGTCAGTTTTCACTAGATGCTTGGTGATTCATTTAATTTATCTTTTAGTCAAAATTGAATAAAGTAACATTATCAGTGTTCTTTTTACATACGTTTACATGCATTATATTATTGTATCATATACAGTCTATACTGTATTTATGAAAAAATACATTTGTATAACTTCTTTTTAAAATACCAGGAACATGGTTAAAATGGTTGCTGTTCTTTAACGTTATTTAGTTAAGCTATTAATTACTGTTATTACATGTTCCTGATTTTTTGTGGAATTAAAAAGTGTATTAAAGATTTTACTGGTGGTAAACATCCTGGACCCAGGATGACTCCTTCTGCATCTCACTTTATTCAGAATTCATGCAATATAATATGAGCTTTTCAGTACATTGGATATATATCAAAGCCACTCAGATGAGATCAATGTAATGTGTACTATTATAAATGATATTTTGTGGTAGGGCTCAACATACAGTAAATGTTCCCAGGTTTATTAACAGAAAGAAATACTGGTGTAGATTTCCAAAATTTCAAATCCTAATATCACTCAGTGGATAAAAGAGTAATGATCAGTGTTATCAACATTAATGCAGTCTGAAGTTTGTGAAAATTGTATAGTAACAGGACAAAAGGAAGCAGGAGTTGTAGAAAAATATTTAAAATACTGGGGTACATGTTAAAAGGTATAGCAAGAGCGAAAAAAGCAAGCAGGAAGAGTCGAAAAAGGAGGAGGAAAATACACAGAGTTTCCACAAATTGGTGATTCCCATAAGAAATAATAATGGCATTGTATTAAGAAAGGTGAAAATAAACATTAGATGTAGGTGAAAACAAATATTATATTTGAGTTCTTGTGTATGAAGAACCTTACATAGAACCCAGACCTAGCACAAAGGGCATAGAAAGAGACATCAAACAAACTAAAAGGGATTTAGATCACAAGAATTACATTAACCGGTAACTCTGATTTGGGTATTTATTAATGAGTGTAAATATGCAGTGAATTAAGTAAGTATTCAGACCCCTTAACATTTTCACATTTTGTTATGTTCCAATCTTGTGGTAAGATCATTTAATTTAATTGTTTCCCTCATCATGCAACAGTCAATACTCCAGAATGATAAAGCAAAACAGGATTTTAGAAATTTTTGCAAATCCATTACAAATAAAAAAACTGAAATATTACATTGACACAAGTAATTTAATATGATATTACCATACGTCTGCAACATAACTAAATGTTAAAAAAGTGAAGGGGTCTGAATATTTTCTGGAAGCTCTGTATATATAAGTGTGCTCTGTGATGGCTTATGTTGTTTTGTTCTGTCTTACGTCTAAAGCTGTCAGCACTGTGTTAGTTCCTGTGATACTGAAATGGATGAACATTTTTGAATTTTACACGAGAGTGAATATTGTACATGCTATTTGAAATATTCTTTTAAAATTTATAGTGTCAGAAAAAGCAGTGATTTTTGTGTTTTTTTTTTAAAAGAGCTAGACGTTCTTCTGTGTTATTACTTGTATAGATAGGACATACTGTATACAGTCAAAGAATTTATGATGTAGCATATTCTGACTTTAGCCTAATTGTGACTAAGTCGTAATTGTAGCTAAAAGTAACTGTTTGATAAATAGCATGCAGAAGTTCAGTTTTATACTTATGCATTCAGCTGACAATAAACTGACTTTCATTTTCGTTTGAATGTTTAACTTCATTCTTAGTTTTACCTTCTCATATTCCAAGAGTAATTAGAGTCTAGTTGTGCTGCCAATAAAAACGCAAGTTAAAGTTTAATAAGGACCTGGAAATGAAGTAGAAAAATCAAGGTCAAAACTTGCAAATGAACAGAAACATCAAGACCCAATATATAATCCAAAAATCTTAGTTAAAAGAAACATTCAAAGTCTTGACTTCCTGAAAAGATTTTAAACTATCTTAATAACACAAAAGTTTTTCTCACACTATCTACAATCTTGAATTCCACACTACCACAGCAGTAGCTAAAACTTTGTTGTGGTGATGATGTCATGCATTGTGACTTGCTGCCATTGGGAGATAGCAACAAGACATTGTTACCAACAATAACTTGAAACACACAAAATGATGATGCAAAGAAAAATGAAAATGGTTATGCAAAAAGTGACTAGGTGATCAATAGGAATAAAATCAAGCACACATGTTTACAATCACATATTTATTTATTTTTTTTGGTCTGGTACTACCACTTAGATCTGTTTGCAAAAGATAATCTGACCATTATCACAAATCTCTTGAGAATATAACCCTAAAGATCCCTATGACTCACAACCCCCTGAGAAGATCAAGGTCATAATCCTCATAACAAAGTTTGATTGTTAAAGTGATGGCTGTCAATTACCACTTGAATAAAACAGTAAATTGAGTTAGGCTCAATGAAAATGTGTGGAGCTTCCATGTAACTTTACTACCAACAAGGCAAATTGTAGTCAGGTGTAACACTGGAACATTGTTTTGCTTGTAGGGTAGGAGCTGGAGCTGCCACAGGTGTTGGAGATATACTGTTTATTCTTCACTATGCATAAAGGAGGCCGAGATATATACTGTTTGTTCGTTTCTATACACATAATTGCCACTGGAACTTGGGTTTGTCTTCAAGGGTGATTTCTTTTCGACTTTCAAAGTTGTTCCTCAGGAAAGATCCTGAGTAATAATGAGGTTATATAGTACATAAGCCCCTAACTGGGTGCCATTTTTTAGAGGTTTGTGTCAGGGGAAAGTGAACTACAAGATTTCAGGTTGAATCAAAGTCATTAAATAGGCAGGAGTAGGATTAGAATAAAAATATATGTGATGAATTTACAGTACTTCTAACATTACAAGATCACAATCCATTTTTTATTGATGAAGAAATTGTAGTGTTTATAAAATATACTTTAACTTTCTGTTTTAGTGAGCATATGCAAAACAAAAGAATTAATTTTTTTCTTACCAAATACTAAAAAGAACATAAAAATAAAAATGTGTAAAAAAAAAAAAAAATTAACGATTAACATAATCTGAAAGCTTCGCTGTAACATTATGTTGTTAAAGAAATACTCCACACAAAAATATTTTTTAATATGTTACCAACCTACCAGTTTTGTAGCATTGTCCAAAAAAAATTTCTAATCCTATGTTCACATGCAGAATGGCGATAATAAGGTTCATGATATAGTACAAGCTAATGGTGACCAATGCAATATAATGGGAAACAATATGAAAAATATCAATGGAAAAAAGAAAAAAATCTCAATCTTGCATAATACACATGTCAGTTATCTAGTCTTCTGCAGAAAACTTGCAAAACACATGCATTTTTTTACAAAAGTATTTTTAAATAAATACTTCTAGAAATAACAGTGTTCATCATAAACAGGAAACAAAAGTCACATGTGATTTATTTTGGAAATAAAGATAAGACTTTTGACCAATGAATGAATTTCCTTTAAGAGGAAAACTTGCTAATGTGTAGATGTATAAAAAGTATGCAAAATATTCCATGTTTTTAGACATAGTGGTTTTAATGTTTGAATTCCACCTGATTATTAGGTAGTCCTAGTCTGAGACTTCAGGTGAGAATTGATTGATTGAGAACATATTGGAAGTATCAGTCTGCCTAATCTGATTTTGAGTGGTGAATTGCCTTATTCTTATTTAGTAAATGATTGTGTTTCATCTTCTTCCTCAATGTTTAAACCAGCTGACCAGCAATCTGAAATCCCTATTTGATGCTTTCTTTTAAATTGGCCTTTCATTGTTCACCACACTTTAACTCTTAAATCCCTAAAATTGTATATATGTATAACACTGGTCATTTTTCAGTAGTAAACCTGGAAGCACCTTTGTCAACGTGAAGATACTGCATGTGCTACATACTGTTTGTTGTACTTTTGAGTTGATGCAATTTCTTGCCCTCCTACCTTTTCCAAAGTCTTAGCAGCGGGAATATTTCAGCCATGTGGTTGATTCTGCTTTATGATGAATGAAAAATAGAATACAAATGCTGTTTCTATTTGCATGAACGAGTTTCTATTTAACCAGATCCATCATTGAGACACATTTGAGAATAGGGATGAATGTAAAAAGGAAAAAAAATCACTTTCTGGAGTCTACTCCACTGCTGCTGTTGAGGGAAGACATGTGGGTGACTTCCTTCAACTCTCTACTGTAGTGTATGTCAGGAGCAGTAGATAGAGAGAGAGAGAGAGATACTTTATTAATCCCAAGGGGAAATCATTTCCTCAAATCTGAATAATTACTAAAGATGGCACTGCAGTTGATTCATGCTTTAAAATTATTTTTGACAGAAGTTGCCTATTTTACTTCCTCAGTAAGAAGTTTAATAAACCTCACTATGTTCTATTATATCTACTGAAGACAAACAATGGTATGCCTGTTCCTGCACTTAGTATTTACTGTTAGATTACTGTACACTCTCACTGTGGCATATGTATTAGCTGTACCTGCCATGTTCTGTCACACCATTCATATATAGTAGTATAGCATACAGTGGCATTAAATAACATTTCCCAGGACCACGGTACAACATATTGTAAGGTTTCTAAACTCTTTTGGGACTCCCCCCAGCGGGACGACACACCGAAGAGTGTCCCGAAGCGCGATCGCCACATCTATGGAAGACAGCTTATCCATTGCTGGGGCAACCACAGGCTCCCAGCGCTGCAGCGGCTTGCTGTGAAACCAAACCCAAGTTGATCACGGTCACACTATAAGCGCTGTCATCGGTGGGTGATGCAAAGAACATTATAAATGCAGGGAACAAGATTACTTGGCCACGACCCTGCCTTATTGCTGTGTCTGTGTATAGGAGAGTGGTACATACCACTACAATCAATAACCTTGCTGTTCCTGTTTCAAGCTGAATAAAGCTGGTTTTGCTAAATTACTGAGACTCAGCCTCGTGTTTTGGGGTGCAAGACAGGGACTCGCACGTTACAATATATATATATAAACACAGCACAATTGCAGGACAAGTAAACAACTATAGCAGACTATAAATAGATAAATAAATAAATAAATAATAATAGGTAAGTGAATAGATAGAAATACATAATAAATTCCTTCTCTTCAGCAGCAGGCTGGAACTGTTAAAAATTATGCATGAACTGTCAGAGACAACTCAACAAAACAGTAAACACAAAACAAAATATTTATGTTTACAAAAAATCCGGTGCTGTCTATATTCTTTATGCCTGCCCATGAAAAAAAAATTCCTTTATGACCAAAAATGACAAAAATGTATTTTTATAAGCCTTGAATTTACAATTATATATGAACTGTACATCAATACAGCAAATATAGAATTTATAGTGTTTTATTAAAATATCGTAGTAGGTTGTTGAAGAATACTACACACTCACAACTGAATAGTGTATTTTTGTGTTTAAGAAATCACTTTAGTGCTTCATTTCTATCGCCTTATTTGCCTTGATCTGATGGAATGGATATACTGTATTGATTATAAACATTTCAGCTCTAAAAGGAAAATTGATGTCATTACTACTTTTGTTTTACTTTTTACATTTTATTGAGCTTAAAGACCACATTAAAATATATACAATACAATCAAAATACAGCCAATACAACATTCTAAAACAAAAATGCATTATAGATCTTAATGTGAGCAGTATGTGAACAATATAGTACAAGAAATCACAATAAATGCATCATTGTATGATCTTACCTCATCTGGCATTACATTAAACAATGCAATTGAACAATTAAGGAAAATGATGAATTTTATACTATCTGACAAAAAAGCAAATATATTTAATAAAATGATCTTAGTTTAGGATAATCCCAAAACATATGCTCCAGTGAGGCCGTTGTTAACAGTTAGGGTCCAATCTCTGATATATTTTAGTGTTTTAAATCTTAAAAAATGTGCCTAATGTACAATTTAAATATGATTGTAATTGTGTTTTGCACTGATCAACAAAGAGTGAATATTATGAATGATTGTGTTCAATTCCTCGTTTGAATTGTTACTTATGAGATACCTTTCCCATCATTGCCTAAGATCTTCTTAAGAGTTTACACCATGAAATTAATTGATAGAATCTGGAGAAATTTCTTCTTATTACTATAATACTGTATATTCTAGCGTAGATACTCATAAAAGACTAGGGAAGGTAAGCAGGTTCCTTTTTGTCAAAGTTTCTTAATTTTGCTTTAAAAAATAGCATGTTGTGGAATACTATATTTGAGATGTAGCTGAATAAACGATATATACAAGCTTTCAGCATAAAGGTGTCTTAAAATCCAGGAGCAGAGACGAGCACCTGTGCTTTAAAGTGTTTCTTATATTTTTTCCCATTCCTTCAACAAGAGATGCATAACCAGACTGCTAGTAAATTGACGAGAATTATTGACGACTGAGGCTAAAAGTAAAGAATATACAGAGTTTCGTTTAGGCAGCATTTCCTATACTTATTTTTCATCTTAACAAAATGTATATACAAAAAAAGTTAAATTATAAATAGTTGCAGAGTACTACAAGAATCATTACTAAACCAGCTGTTTTGGCTGTGCATTGTAAGAAGCAAAAGAATATCACAAAGTGGCTTACATTAAAGAGAAGCTATTAGAGATTAGATTTTTTTTTTCAGGTCAAGCAGTTTAGTAAATGACTAGATGCACATTGTGTAATTTGCTTCAGCTAACTACATTACTGTATGTTATTTGACGTATACTGTGCCTTTTAGATCCAGGGTTAAAAAATTAAAATGATTACACTATTTTGACAAAATTTCAGGTAACATTTGCAATATGAGATTGAACCATTAAGTGATCTTTTTCATGGAATTTAATGCTATTTACACAGTAGATCAGGACTATAGCCTTTCAAATTAAAGCCCTTAGAGCCTCTTTGAACAGATATTCTAATCTGCACACATAAGCCTAATCATATTATTTCATGTACTGTATATTGTTTGCGGAGTTGTTCTGTAAACTTCAAAATGTCACTGTTATTTAATTTCTAAGAGACTGACAAATTTTTTAAGGAGAGAAATGGGCTATTTGATAAAACATAATTCCTTTGTTTTACATTACTTAAAAATATGAGAGACCCCTACAGTTCTTTTAACATTTTCAGCACATAATCAGAAATGCATATGTCCATTTATTACAGTCAGCAATTTTTCTGATTTTGTAAAACTAGTACAGTGAAACATTTTTCCTTGTTATTTGCTTTGATTCCCAGAGCAGACTAGATTTTCTGTATATAACCAATTGTGTGGTGTATATGGGAGAGATTTCTTTTTGTTTCGTGATATATTAACCATTTTGTAAATGAATTTTCAGTGCAAATTGTAAAAGCCACTTTATAGTGTTTCAATGAACTACACTTTATAAACAATCAGTCTGTTATCTGTTTCAGTGGTGTAAAGAACACATTGGGATCCTTCATTTCCAGGACTGATTCTATTCTAGGGTTTTCAAGCAGATTGAAAAGTGAAGAAACATATGTCCAAACATCAGACATTCTTATGTTCCTTATTTTATTTTAAAAATTTATTATCAGTCAACTAGCTTCATACATCTAAGTCCCATTATATTTGCAATGATGCAGGAAAAAAATTAGCATATGTCAACTCTAGAAAACCAAATGTTGACCTGATGATTTCTGTAAGCATATGCTGCTCTGTAATGTCCTAGGCTGCAGGCAAAGTAAACATGCTGTCACTATCTAAGCTATTTAACTCGAGTTTATTTGCGTGTTCATTATAATCCACCCAGGAAAATGGATTGTTATTAATTGCAGCTATGCAGACTAAATTGCAAGTAGGTTTATTAACTGGCTTGCTTTACATAACTAATTCATTTTAGACATCTTAACTACTTTTTGTACTTTTTAAAATTAAATACTGCAGCATAAGTCAGAAGAATATATTCTCACCAGTTCTTTGCAATTGAATGTTTTTGCTTTGTTATTTTGGTCTGATAATTAGTCAGTCTGCTACTGTTGCTACCATACAGTGCTTCAGTTTTCTGCTACTGTGTCGCTGGTGTGAGGTTTGCATGTTCTCTTTGTGTTCAAGTCTCCTTTTCCTCCAAACAGCAAAATGCATACTGTGAGATCAACTAACCTGAACCCATTTCAGATGAGCTCCAGCTTCTGCATGACCATCAAAGTAAAAATAGATGGATTGGTGAATTACCTAATATTTATACCTTTCTAGTTTGTTATTTTTTCTTAATAAAAATATTTTGAAACAGGTTTTAGTAGTCATATTATTACATACTCTACTCCATTGTAAAATGTTAGCAGTAATAGTTTTAATGTGTAGTGCACTCTAAATGTCAACAATTAATAAATTATTTTACCTATAAACTTAGAATTTTAAATTGTCCTGTTTAGTCATCTTTCAATTTAAATTGTTGATATTCGTTACATGTTTGATTAATATGAGAGTGAATGAGAGGAAATCCAACTATTCAACGGTAAGGCCAACAAGTATTACATTTGTCTTGCACTGCAAAATGTTGTCAGAGTGACTTGCTCTAAGCATATTGGAATGAGTGTCAGATGCATCTTAGGTATCAAGTGGAATTAAGAAAAAAGTGATACACATTTAGGTTTTTGCAGGTCATACTTTGAAACTGGACTGTGCAGCCTGTCTTTTTGAAAGCTGTAAAACATAAATTTTCCCTTAGTACACTTGCAATATACTACATATGGTTGATGCCTTTCATTTTAGATAGTGTAAAATGAATAGACTTTGACACGAAAAAGAGGTTTGGGGCAGTCACCCGTATACTTGAATAAGGTAGCAATAATGGAGCTTTAGCAACACAGAAGTGTACAAGTTAAGTTCCAAACAGAAACTGAGTAACAATGGAAGATGACTGGCCTTTAAAACAGGTAACCGGAAGTGACATCATCTGGAACCGGAACTGCAAGTGATGACCTTGGAGCCGGAGCCAGAAATGACGTCGTCAGAATCAGGCAGAATTTCCCGTGTCTGGTCTGCAGAGACAAAAGAGAAAGGTTTATTGCACTCCGCCACCCCCTGGCCTGGCATGGAATTACCTTCTTTTGCACCTTCTAACTGCTTCCCATGCACACGTTTGCGACAATAGCTATTGATGCCACACATTTCTGCCTGCTTTACCAGGAGCTATTATTCCCATTTTAATACCTTTTTTGCTTATACTGTATGCATGAACTCTAAACCAGGAACATTGGCAACATAACTGATGAGATACATAATTACAACTAAATTTAACTTTATAATAAATATTACTAGCAAAATACCCGCGCTTCGCAGCGGAGAAGTAGTGTGTTAAAGAGGTTATGTAAACATATATATACATATACATATACACATATATATACATATCTACATATACACATATCTACATATACATATATATACATACATATACACATCCACATATACATATATATACATATACAAATTTACATATCTACATATATATATACATATATATATATATATATATATATATATATATATATACACATAAATATATACATATCTACATATATATATACATATGCACATATATATATATATATATAAATATAGACATACATATATACATACATACATACATTCACACATATATATATATATATAGATATATATATATATATATATATATATATATATATATACATATATATATATATATACATATCTACATATATATATATATATATATATATATTCACGGCATTCATAGTCTGAATCACAATCTGATTGTATGTGTGGTTACCTACCAGGTAACGCTTATGGTTGGCCAGCAAGTCAGCTAACATCTGCCACGGTGCCTTCAGTTGTGAGAAGCAGATCATAGAATGGTTGAAAATAGTTTACTGTCAAATAATGCAAAGAGTACGCGACACGTGTTTTGCCCTAATTCTGGGGTCATCAGGCGTACACACTCACTGCACTCCCTTACCGGAATCGAACCTCGGACATCAGCGCTGGAGGCAAAGCCCCTAACATTGCGCCACGGCATGTGGTTCATTTATTTGACAGCAAGTAGATCGGGGTAATTACATTCACGGCATTCGTAGTCTGAATCACAATCTGATTGTATGGGTGGTTACCTACCAGGTAACGCTTGTGGTTGGCCAGCAAGTCAGCTAACATCCGCCATGGTGCCCTCAGTTGTGAGAAGCAGATCATAGAATGGTTGAAAATAGTTTACTGTCAAATAATGCAAAGAGTACGCGACACGTGTTTCGCCCTAATTCTGGGCTCACCAGGCGTACACACTCACTGCATACAGCCAAATTCCCGCGCTTCGCAGCGGTGAAGTATTACTTTTAAATTTTAATTAAGAAGAAAAGAAAACCTTTTTAAATTGAGGGAAAATATACCAATAACAATTTGTTAAGGATCTGTTTTTTTGTGAAGCTGCCTTTACACAGCCTGTCCGCTGTTTTATAAACGAACGGCATATAAGGCCGTCCTTTCTCCTTGCTTAGCGGTTCTGTATTGTTTTATTGTTCGTTTATTACAATTGTTATAGTTATTGTGTAGGTATTTGAGACTCACTTTTCTGTTCAGGTACCCATTTCCTTTGTGTAATCCGCTGATTCTCCGCTTTTTTTTCCGTTTATTACGATTATAGTTATTTATTGATTCCCTTCTTTAGCTGACTACCTGCTCATATAAGGCGCTCTGCTGTTTTTTTGTGAAGCAGTCTTTACACAGCTTCTCCGCTGTTTTATAAACGAACACCATATAAGGCCATCCTTTTTCCTTGCTTCGCCAAGGAAGCAGCCTTTTTATTTAATCCACCAGTTCTCCGCTGTTTTATTGTTCATTTATTATGATTGTTATAGTTCTCTTTGTATACCACGTTGTCAGTTCAGCACTCCGGTTGTAATATGACCAAGTCGTGCAAGCTTACTGTTGAGAATGCAACATATAGTTGTACAGGAGAAAAGCAATCTTGCCAAACTTAATTTAAACTTACGGTTTACACCGTGCTTTGTTTCCGCCGTAGCTGCACTTATGAATATGCTTGTATGCGTCACTCGCTCGCTTCTTATTGTTTCGCTGCCTTCTCAATTGTGTAATGAATGTTTTCTTCAGCGCTCTTTGGGGCTCTTCCTTGTTTTCTACGTACTGCATTCACAGTCAGTACACGTGATTACGTGGGAGGCGTGATGACGCGATACGCAACTCCGCCTCCCACGGCCAGCGAGCTGCAGTCCATTACAGTATATGGACAAAAAAGAGGTTCCAGTTATGACCGTTACGCTTTGAATTTCGAAATGAAACCTGCCTAACTTTTGTAAGTAAGCTGTAAGGAATGAGCCTGCCAAATTTCAGCCTTCCACCTACACGGGAAGTTGGAGAATTAGTGATGAGTCAGTCAGTCAGTCAGTCAGTGAGTCAGTGAGGGCTTTGCCTTTTATTAGTATAGATTAAATTTATATTATAAAGAAGTGTGAACTTTGCAGAATCTATAATTTTAATAGCATTTCAATTGTAGCATTACAATTATATTTATAAAAACGTGAATACAAAGTATGATGCCCAATATATTCAATGTAAAGTAGGATCAACGTAGGTAAAATAATAGAGTCAATTAGCTGAGGAGGGCAAGACCCACCAAATTATGCTCAATATAAAGAGTCCTGAAAACCAAAAGCAATAGTCTCCCATTCTTGATGGTGCCAATGCTAATAATTGGCAATATTTTTTTTTTGCCAAGACACTAAAAAACTTGACTAGTAAGCAAGGTGGCTACATGACAGTTATGAACTTCTGCAAAACAAAATAAGTGCTTAAACTATCTGCAGTAAAAGGAGCAACTTAAAGTGACTAAGTGAGGAGGATGTAGCAGCTGCTTAGCTACTATACACCATTGTAAAATTTCCAGATTATCTTATCCATTCATTTTTGACAGAATTATATGTGGAGAAAAATTTAACCATACTATAAGACTCGCTATGGCATATTTGGAAACCTTACAATGCATAATAATTTTAAATTGTTACGCATAAAACATCTCTTGAAATGTGTTATGTATGTTTAAATTGTATGCAGTGTTGAAGAGTTTGGTTTTCTGCCTATTTGTATAGTTAAGTCTTTAAGTTGCATTACAGATTGAAGAAATAAAGTACTTGCAATATGTAAATAATTAAAAACAAACCTTCCTAAAATAGAGAATGATCAAAAATTCAGGCTAGAAAGAGTACACATTAAAAGCAATAAAGTGTCACAGAAAAATAAAAGATTCTGTCTTTAGGTTTGAGTGCTGACACAGGCTAGATGGAAAATGTGTACAGGTAGGTAGAAAAGTGATTATAATAATACACTATATTTTTAAATGTTTAGTTGACATATTAATTGTATGGAAATTAGTAATTATCCTGAGAGTTATCCCAAGTAAGCTTGATTTCTTTTTTTTTTAATTGAAGTGAAATGTTTTGCTTTATGTCAATTTTTAGCTACCATACTAAGCATTAGATGCAAATTTAGAAAAATAAAGGTGTTTAAAATTTTTAAATATAAAGAAAACATTACAGTAGGAAATTCTGTAGGTTATGAGGATACTGCATTATATTGCTAATATACTTTAATAAATATAAATATGTAAAGGACAGTATTTGTGTGTCTGCGTGTGTGTGTATGTAGGGGGAAAGAGTGCAATGAGTGAGTGTGTGTGGGTGTACAGTAGGGACTGGAAGGCTGCAATATCTGTCAGCCTTTATTAGAGCAGAGTGAAGATAGTTTTAAGATATGTACATCCTCTCATCTTCATTAATTTTGCACCCTCCAGTAAAGAACACTGATATTCTTGTTACTGCTCATGTGGAGGAGGGATTCCATGAGAGTACAAGTTACAGAACTCTTCTTTTCTTTTAATCACTTTCCTAGAAAGGATTGGATAAGGCACTTTTCTCCTATGATGTTAGAGAAATCACGAAAATGAATGTTTCCAGCACATCTTGTAATCAGAGGAACAGTCAGACTTTGTTGGCCTTTTTGTGAATAGATTCCTTAAGTGAAAATATTGTTCTTTTATCTATGGCTGTTTGGCAGACACCAGTGCTGGCCTTCTGAAACTAAGATAAGGGGAAGAGATCAATGGGAAACAGTTTCCTACATGTTAAGTAGCTCCATTAGATAGAAATTGCAAATTATCCTGAATACAGTTCATGTTAAATTTTGATTTTGTGCTCAGGTAATCTTATCTTTGAGAATAGAGTACTTTCTTTTACCCATGTGTGTCAAAACAGCACATTATAACTACTCAAATGTATTCATTATTATATATTCACATTAAGTAATATTCATTTTATAAAATACATAGCTTTCACCCTTATATCCATTATTTCAAGTCTAATCAAATATTTTCTTTTTCTACTTTAAAACTATATTTCTGGTTATCAGTATGTATATTAAAGTAGCAGCCAGTGGCATAATGCATGTTAAAAACTAAAAACAAAATAATCATACAAATATTAAAAAATGAATCTTACTAAAAGAAAATGTGTTGTATGCTAAGAACAAAAGTCGGTTGATTTGTAAATGTAATTCTAATTTTAAAAAAGGGAGTACAAGAAGAGAGTGATTACTTGCAAAACAAAGCAAAAATCTATTAGTCATTTTGTGGGCCTCCCTGAATCGACAGCATGAGCCTTTAAAACCAATATGTAAGGGGCTTTCTATCCAGTTGTTCTTTTATATTTTCTCTATCTTCTCACTTTGCATGTGTTCTTCTTGCTCTCTCTTTCTATGTTTTCTTCTTCTTTCTGGTCTCCCATGCCTGTTTCACCTTCTTTTCTGACACAGAGTTATTCTCTTTCTTGTAGCATTAAGTTCCACTTAAAGTGCAGCCATGCTAAATCCCACCAGTGATTATTTTACTGGTATCTAATCGAATCATTTGCAGGTTATGCTGTGGCCATTCAAATCCATGAAGCCAACAAACCACTCTGCCCTATATTGGTCCCTGATTATTTCTTTTAGGTTTGCCCTTCCCAGCAGACAAAAAAGCTTCACTGGTGTCCTTGCTGCAACATATCAGCTTGAGAGAAACTGCCTAGCTTTCCTGGAGGCTGCAATGTATCTCCCACCATGTACCACTTGATAAAACCACAGGGGATTTCAGGACTAGCTTGCTTAGATGGCAGCCTCGTGACAACAGTTGCCATTAATGTCCTCTCTTCTGCCTTTTTCCTCTTTCATTTTCTTTATGGAAGAACATTTGTTTTCTTCTGTATACCAGAAAACCTACCCTTTAATCGTGGCTGTGCTACACTAGTTTCCTCTTAACATTCTATAAGGGTAAATCAAAAAGTAAAGACAATTTGAAAATTATGTGGGAACAGCAATGGACAGAAGCTAATGCCACACAACCCATTTGCAGTGGCTTATGGGTAGTTTGAACATGCACAGCACTCTTGGCATTTAGTCTAGTTGAAGCCATGGTCAAATTAACCTGAACACTTCACAGTGGGATTACATCATTGTTGAACAACGCACAAAAGTGAGAATTCTTTGGGCAGGGGGAGTGAAACCTGCTGAAAACCTGTGTTGTATTGCATCACTTCTATCCATTGCATTTACAGCTTAATTTTCAAAGTGCATTTACTTTTTGATTTACCCTCGTACCTTACTGTTTAGTTCTTAAACTCTGTTTTAGGGTGCACAACTATCAAGGCCAAAACTGGCCACTGTTTTCTAGAAGTGCACATTACATCTTAAGGCCATGTCACATTAGACAACTTTTACAGTGATTTTCAGTCATAGCCTTCATTTACGTAATTTTAAAAAGTCAATGTCAGTCTGTGGCACCGTCCTGTTACATTCAGTCATGTAATGTGATATACCCTGCACTCCATCTAGTCTGCATCTCAACTTAGCATAAATGTAGGGCCGGTTCTGTGTACATGAGAGCTAACAACAAGACACAATGGTTTGCGATTGTGTGCTCTACTGTGATCAAATCGTTTGTTGCTGCTTGCGCATGTTTATAAAATATGGTCAGCCCTGCGCAGACACATATTTACTATTTGTTAAGTTTGAAACTTATATTAATTAGAAAGTACACAAATTAAGATTGCAGACCTATTAGTACTGTACTGTAGTTGACATACTTTCCTTCTATTATGAAATAATATTACCTGGGTTCATTTTTCATGTATTTATTTATTTTGGAAACACCATAATTACATATTTTTTGACAGATTTGTAACATCTGCTATGCACTTGCTATTTAAACCCATGGAAAATATGGGGAGGTATTGGATAGTAGGATATCTGTCAGTATAATATTTATGTCCTGATGATATGTATATAGTAGCTGGTAGTTTTATTAACAGTACTCAAAAATATACAGCTACTGATTATTACGATGTACATCCCTATTATAAGTTGTTTTCAAAACAAGAGTTTTGAGAGCTATTAGATGTTATAATGCATATGCACTTTTTATTTTACTAAGACTAATTTGTAAGGAAGCAACTAGTCAGAATAATTTCTCTCTTCTCATTTGCTCATATAAGAAAACACAAAATGTTCAAGTTTCTCCTGTCAATGTATTTTTTTTATTTAAATTTCTTACATTTAATTACATTGCTTTTCTGATTTAACAAGCAGGCTGCATTCACATGAAAATAGCATTTTTCATTTGTTTATTCTATATGTCTGTATAGCCATTAATGCTATTCAACATTCTTAACAACCCAGGAGTTTTAACTTAAAGCAATGTGTAGGTTGTACTCCTGAAACCAAATGACCCCATCAATCTACACCAACTGAAGAGTATGACCTAAAAGTTAACCTAAAAAACTGTGAAACAGCAACGGAAATAGTTGTTTTAAAACTTGCAACTCTGTGGTAGTAATAAGTGAGAGGATTGAAACTTATGGCCAGCATTATATAACGTAAAGATCACCCTTGGGATGCAAACTGTTGTTATGTTAGCCATGAACTGTGCTACCCATTCAGAATATTCCATTCCCCATATCCTGCTTTCATACTCCATGCTATATTCTTATAGAGTAAAGATCTAGTACTGTGTAAACCCAGTGTTGTACATTTTTTATGAAAGGTGCAGTATCTTTAAGGAAAAATATTATTTTCAATCTGTAACTGACTTTCAGCATTGTTAACTTCTGAACTTACTGACCACCTTTTCTTTTAATATATAGTTTATAGCATTTGTACGATTTTTAACACTATCATGCAATACTTCTTGCATAAGTAACAGCCATTTGAGCATAAAATAGAATTAAAAGCTTAGATTATTATCAGCTATAGTTGTCTGTGTTCATTCTGTTAGGCTGACTATTAATAACCCACATTCTGATGATCCTAAACTGAATCCCCAAGGAAATGCAGTCACTTCTGCACAGGCAGATTTACAAAACTAGGGCAAGGTTATTGTTAGTTGATCTCGGTGATCTCTGAGGAGAGAAATCATTGTAAAGCATAAAGTCAATAGGTTGTATAACTAGGGTTTTAAGTGTAGACCCTGAAAGATCCAGTCCCCTATCTGTTAGAAAGAAACAAGCAGTATGTTGTCAATTGTAAAGCATAATAATTTCACAAATGACATAAACAGAGTACATAATGATTAGAAAAGAGATGCAGTTTAGTCATGCTAAACCTTGATACCACAGTCATTTCACAAAAGATGTTTTGCTTAGAACATAATGTCATATACTGCGGTGGGTTGGCACCCTGCCCAGGATTGGTTCCTGCCTTGTGCCCTGTGTTGGCTGGGATTGGCTCCAGCAGACCCCCGTGACCCTGTGTTTGGATTCAGCGGGTTGGATAATGGATGGATGGATGGATAATGTCATATATTAATTTATAAGCAATAAAGAGTAAATTACATCAGATGACAAAGCAGTAACATGCATTTTTGTTTATAATATTCAGCATTTAAAATTGTCTTAATTTCTTTCAAAACCAAGCTGCCTTATTTCCAATTAACACAATTTTTCCTAATGTGTTTGGTATATAGTACAATACAATATGATGATAATATTGTAATGGATACATGTTCTTTCTCCTATTTAGATATTTTCTGTTACTCAATAATCATCTGCATCATTTCAAATTCTTCATGGGTCAAACAGACAATGGCAAATCGTGGGTTGAAAGTGAACTACAGTGTTCAACATAAACAACAATGTATGTTAGCCAGTGTTAGACTGAAGGTGGCAATGGATTCTTCAAGCTTACCAAAATCAGTGAAGAATACAGCCAATATGGCATTGTTAAAATTAATTTTGAACAAAGGATGTTTCCAGTCTTATCTGTCCAATAACAGAGGAAAAACAGTAATTCAGTATGTTCAGTGTTAGAATGGACATTTCTCATGTTTGGTTCCAAGCTTTTAAAGATAGTGTATGTTACCATATATTTTTACTATTGTATTAAAGCATCACTTACACCGATTGTGGAGAGTATTAATTCAGAAAGTGACAGAGTGCTTGATTCAGGTGCAGTTTAACAGCAGGATCATATGAAATTTATGGTCCCATTAAAGTAGAAAAATTAAAGTTTGTTTTCCACCTAAAATGCACTTATTTTCTGCTTAAACCTTGTGGCAGACGACTGGGGACCTTGCCCCACCGGGACGCCTGGAACAAGGAAGGACCGGGAGAGTGGCAATATATTCCCCTGGATATAAGAGGGCAGCCCCCCTGGATTCCATCAGAGCCACGGATACAGATCTGGAAAGCTCATCCCTGTGGGGTCTGTAGCCGCCACCAGGGGACAGCTGAATGGTTCTCGAGCCATGGACTTCAGCACTTCTGCCACACCAGGAAGTGCTGCTGGAAGATAATCAAGGAGCACCTGGAGCACATCTGGGTGTGCCATAAAAGGGGCCGCCTCACCCCATTTGGGGAGCTGGAGTCGGGTGGAAGAGGACGGAGCTTGTGAGGATTGGAGTAGAGGCGGCAGAAGAAACGAAAGGACTGTGAGCATTGTGGCTAATTGTGCACTGTGGTATTGTGTTGAGGAATAAAACGTGTGTGGTTTGGACATCTGGCTGTCTCAGTGTCTGTCCGTGTCCGGGGCATCTTTCACAACCTGAAAATACTATATCAAGGAGAAGTTGATGAACATCTTGACATTAATCTTAATCCTTCACCTTTGTGAAACCAAAAATTAAATTTCTTGGTTTCATTTTACTGTTTGGTTTAGTACTAGGGTGTTGTACCGTGTTAGCCATTATGAATGTAGAGAAAAGCCAAGCAAAATGACACCTTTTATTGGCTAACTAGAAAGATTACAATATGCAAGCTTTCGAGGCAACTCAGGCCCCTTCTTCCATGTTTACATCTTGCCTGAAGAAGGGGCCTGAGTTGCCTCGAAAGCTTGCATATTGTAATCTTTCTAGTTAGCCAATAAAAGGTGTCATTTTGCTTGGCTTTTCTCTACTGTTTGGTTTAGTAATTGCTGTGTAAGTTCCTTGGCTATCAGTTCTTATTCCGATTCATTTTTGAAGGTAAGTGCTGCAGCGTTTTAGGGCAGAGCTACAGTGGAAAACACAGCCAATTCAAGTTAAAAAAAAATAACAAAAAAATAAATGATCACTGCATGAGTTATGATAAAAAACGTTGGGTCTCCGCAGTTTCAGTTTCTGAGTTTTTCAAAAATGATTTTTGATATTTTGATACAAGAAATCCGGCAATGGAAACAACTTTTCAGATGTTAGTGATTTTGGAAACACAATTTCGTTGCCCAACAGGTCAGAAAGCAATTACATCAAAATCAAACCAAATGCTGAAGGTCAAAGTCAAAAAGTGGAAGCCTAGGGGGTTCTAATCATAACTAGTTTGGTTTTCCCATAACTAAGTCTAATCATTCAGTTTACCATTGTTTTTGGTTTTAAGTCCAAAAGCTTGTACTCCATCTTAAGTAGTCACTTGATGGCATGGCCCACACCCAAGTGACATCACTCTCCATGGTTACATAACCAGCATCGGTTGTATTGCTAACAACAATATGGTGGCATCCATCAGAAAATGATCTGAAATGACAGTGCCCATGAGAAAAAAAACAAACCACACAATGATTGTATTCAGTCCTTTTATTAGCAACTGCTTTGGTAAAAACAGTCTAATTTGCTAATGTACAGTACTACCATATATTCTCTAAATATTTGAAGGCTTTGATTTGGAAAACAACTGCATTTGTAATTTTGTTGTATATTTTTAAAATGTCTCATAGTAGCGAGAACTATGACACTGTAGGGAATAAAGTTTGACAAATTGTCAGTTGGTCAATGGTTATACGGGACCTACATAGTGACAATGTGTTTTCAATTAAATTCAATGCAATTAAAAATTGCATGGGCATCAGGTATGCACACTGGTTTTTGCTGCCAGACAGAAATATGAAATCTGTTTCACCAATAACCCTAAATTGTACCAGTTTGAGCAAGAGCAGATAAGAAAGCCTCGCCAAGCGTAGTAAACAGTGCTACATTCTCCTCAATAAAGTACAGGCAGAAAATAGATGCACAGACATCTGATGAATGACCTAAATGAAACAAGATCTTGTGATGATGCAAAGACAATTTAATGAAATCCTTTTAAATCATATTTTTTGCAAGCAGATTTCACTGTTGGTGAGTCCAAATTCATACCAACTTTAGATAAATTTAAGATATGTCTAGAAGAGACACTGCAAAAAGCTTATCTACAGTTAAACTTCCAACATCATGCAAAATTCAGTACAGATTAAGTACTATGTGACTCACTTCAGAAATTGTGCTGCGGCAGTGTGAACCTCCCACTAGCTTAGCTAATAAAAGGCCAATAGCAACAATTGTCCCTGTATCATTTTTTTCAATTAGGGCCATTTTTTTATTATAGATCTTTATGAATATTTACTGTATATAAGAAGAAATAAAATACACTGAAAACAGTTGAGAAACTTTGAGATTAAAAAAAAAAACTTTATTCTTTCCCATGAAAGAAGTGCATGAGAATAATTAGAAAGTTTCAGGAACGATTAATATTTGAATGTTGTTCTGTGTCTCTATTATCTACACATCTTCATGGTTTATTTTAATTTTGTACTGCTTTTTTTTGTTTTGCCTGTTAGGAGTCATGCACTTGGCAATATCAATAGCAAACTATGCTATGCTCTGCTCTAAGAGAGAAATAATAAAATACAGTCAATTCTGTGTTGAAACATGTTTATCAGTAGTGGCATCCCCAGGTTGTTTCATCTGTTTTATATTTTCCTCCTTTTTCATCCTGCAGATTTTAAAGATATCTTTAGTAAAATCAGCACAATTTCTTTTAACACTCCTTCTGCAATGTGATTATGCTATTCCCATATGCACCTTTGCATATGCAACAGTAATATGTACTAGTCCAGGGGCTAAGTTTGTGGGAAGATTTACACAATAAAAACTAAAGGTGTATTCTGTAATGACACACAATTGTTGAAAGCTGCTCTTTAATTTTGTAGCATTAGCTAACTGCTGAATCATTCCACATAAATGTATGCACACTTGACAATACTTTTAAATCCAGATTAATTTTATTTTTGAAACAAACTTCTATTGAAATTGAACAAGAGCAATATATTTTTGTCAAGATTAACACTAACAATAGGTAACACGTTAAACTAGTGTGACAATTTTAGTAAGTTCCTGGTTAAAAAAAAAAAAAAAAAAATATGTGTGACCAGGGGTTTTGCCTGTTTAAAATGAACATTTATACTTGAAAGGAGCATTGGTTTACTAAAGATCATGCTTAAACAAATTCTAATATAGATCTAAACAAAAGGTAAAGAGCCTTTACCAGTAAAAGCTAAATACCTTTATAGTGCATACATATGCGAACTAAAACAGCATGGAAATGTAACAAAAACAGAGCATGTATTTGTATGTAACTGTTGAATGCATTATTTATTACTGTTCAATATATTGCATTTATTTAACTCTCTAGAAGCTGATATCCTTTTCCCTTTTTTTTTTAATTGATAGTTTATTGTTGTAGAGTACAATTAAAAATAACTATTTCTGTTATATAAAGTTAAAAAGAGCTGTTTGTTTTTGTTAACTCAAAAATGTTTCTTTACAGTCATGGTGTATATATTAATTAACTATATGAACCTGTGTTCTAAACTGAAGAATTTTTTATAAATTTAAAAAAATACCCTGTTTTTGCATTTTAAAGTAGAGCTCAAGGTGCTCAAGTCCAAACATTAAAATAAACTTACTGAATATGTCCAGTTTGAAGCAGCAAAGGGTTCAGTTTAAGAAAATATGCCTTTTGTGTTTCTGCATAATTCTTGTGACAATAAAAGAAAACTGAAAGTTATATAATTTATCACAAATTTCTAATAATGTTTTCTTGACATAAAATACATATCCTGTTTACTTGTCTGCTCACAGCGGCCACTATGCTTGGAGTTGTACATGTTTCCACAAGTACATCCAGCCTCCTTTAGTCACTCTAATTCTGTTTCATGAATGATTTTTTATTTTACGAGTTTAACGAGAGAGACAACTCTAGCAAAAGTCTTGGTGGTTCCAAACTTCTTCCATTTCACAATTATTGAGATCCTAGGTGCGTCTGAGAACACTCAAAGCTTTAGAAATGGTTTTATAGCCTTGCCCTTATCAATGGCTCACCACAATTTTATCGTGAAGGTCTGTAGAGAGATTCTTAGACTTCATGGCTTGTTTTTTGTCCTGACATGCAGTGGGAAGTGCAGGACCTTATATGCATAGGTGTGTGCCTTTCTAAGCTATGTCCAATCAGCTCTATTTGCCCCAGGTGGACTCCAGTCTAGTTCTAGATACATCTCAAGCATAAATAAAGCAGGCAGGGTTTGCACCTGGGAACAATTTGAGTGCCACAGCAAAGGGGTCTAAATACTTACAGAAAAGAGATATTTCAGTATTTACTTCTTAATAATTCAGCAAAACTTTCTGAAAACATGGTTATTGAGTGAAGATTGATGAGCAAATTGATCGATTTAAAATTAAAGCTACAATACAAAAAAGTTTGAATAAATGAAGGGGTCTGATTAATTTCTTATTCCATTGTAATGAAATAATTTTACAAACATGAAAAAAGATGTTACAGAAAAAAGAGCAAGTGCACATAATGGAGACTTATCCAGAAAAGGAGAAGAGCAAAGAAAATGAAATTGGAAAACCAATGTGGCTCGCTAAAAAAAAAAAAAACATTTGAGGGGAATGTCAAAGGAAGTATCTGAGAACTGGTTGGAAGCAAAATACAGTAATCTCATAGAAACATGTTACAATAGACACAATGCGCTCTTGTATAGGAAAAAAATTACCTAAAATATAAATACATTAAGAGAAAAAACAAATTTAAAATATGTAAATGGGAAAAATATTATATCTAGACTATGATGAGGTTTGTTAATCTAGAACAGTGGTTCTCAAACTGTGGGACGGGCCCCCTAGGGGGGCGCGAAGTCACAAAAAGGGGGGTGCGAAGATGTGAAAGAAAGAAAACAAGAATTGAAAATATGAAACATACATCTATTGAAACCAAAACAAATTAACTTAAATTACATTCTGATACTAGAAAAATAAATATAGAGTTAGATAAATGTTGATAAAAGTTAAGTAGGTATAATAAAATTTGCATATCTGATATACTGTATCATTAATTAAAAAAGAACAAATTGGTATTAGTGGGCTTCTTTCAAAAAAACGTTAGGGAGGCGCGATTAAAACTGTTATGAAAACTCGGGTCGCAAATACTTAAAGGTTGAGAAACGCTGATCTAGAATAAAAAAGTATGTGCTATAGTAGATAAAGAACAAAACATGTGATTTGATGGAAAGGTACAGAATCTGAGGTAAAATGAACAAGTTGAAGACTAATAATCAGGTGAAAGTAGTAAATGGCTGGCCTGCAAGCATATTTAATAAGTAGTGTTTAATAAGCAGTGACCTACTACAAATGACTTCTTATTTCTGTTTGCCACTTTATTTCAAGGAAAGATGTAGGCAGTAATTATTTCTTTGACTTGAGTGCTCAATTTCCAGATAAGTCATCTCATTCATCCAATTAGTAAACCTGATTAATATCATTTTGAGGTCACTGTGATCTAACTCTTGTTTTGGTAGCATTGTGTGCATGACAGCCCAGAAGCACAAGTAAATAGTCGGATTGCCTAAATTCGCTTTGGACTAAATTGAAGTCGACAACTAATACATGATATGTGGTAGAAAATAAAAAGCTCCCAAAGAGAGCCAGATTCATGCCAATTCTGTCAGGTGTTATTGTTTGCTAAATGTGATCTTCATGTTGCTTTTTTCATCTACCATTCCATTTTGTTACATACCTTGCCTTCAGTGTTCCTAGAGGCTTGTGCCATTCTGACATTAATGTAGTACACATTGTGATCACGCCTTGTTGCAACGAGTTTGTGTTTAGCAGGTGTTTTTTTTTTGTTTGTCACATGCATTCATTGTTCATTTTTAAAGGAATTCAGTAAAATTGTCTTTTCATAGGCAGTTTATTTTTGCCATAGGGGAAGTTATATTTAGATTATGCAAGTATATGATATACAGTGGAACGTCGGGTCAAGAACATCTTGGAACATGTACAAATCGGGTTACAACCAAAAAAGTTCGCCAAACTTTTGCATCTGTTCACGACCACACACTCGGGTGACGAACAAGCCAGTTTCCATTCCGGTTCGTACGCGGCAATGATTTCCGCACGTGTTCAGTCTCTCCCTGTGCATTCCCTGTACAGTGAGCGAGCAAGAGAGAGTGTGAGTGAGCGCGAGAGAGAGAGAGAGAGTGCGAGAGCGTGAGCGAGCGAGAGAGCCCAAGCAGAAGAAGTAAACATTACAGAAGAAGTAAGTAGACATATAGTTTACTATTACACTGTACATTCTATGGTATAATTAACTATTTTTGCGCCTAAAAATCTTTAAAAAAATATATATTTACATACAGCTTGTACGGTCCGGAACAGATTAATTGTATTTACATACAATCCTATGGGGGAACTTACTTCGGGTCACGACCAAATCGGGTTGCGACCAGAGTTTTGGAACGAATTACGGTCGTGACCCGAGGTTCCACTGTATTTATATTACATGATTGTTCCAAATAGAGGATTGCAGTTGTTTCTTGGTTTTTGGAAAAAAAATTGTACCAGACTGGGTAAAAAAATTCTTCTGCCTATTACCAGTTGCCAAATTGGCAAACAGTGTATTTATTACTAATACAAATGTTACAGTACAATACTAAGGTCCTAAATTTCAAATTAATTGAAGTGACTATTTGACCTAAGCAGAATTTGCTAAAAATATATATAAATTCAAGTTCAAATAAGTATCTCCCTTGTATTTTGTAATTGTATTTTGGGTACAATTCTCCAGAAAGCTTAATAGATCCCTAACAACCTATATATTTTTTGCAAAATCCTGCTACCATAACCAGTATAGGTATCAACTGCATTAAAGAATAATGATTTAATGATGATAATGATTAATGAATAATGAGTCAAAGCTCAAAATTCCATTATGCACACTCCCTAAATACTACATAGGTCGAGACTATTAAACATTGGTGACTAATAAATGCCATCCTATATTGTTGATTACCTTCAAAGTGCACCCCTCTTTCCATGTTTCTCTCCTTAAGCCTGTGCTAATTATTGTGTTGTCTGCAAGGTTGCTAGCTTCACCTGTTGTAATGATTAATGGTAAACAAGATTTAAATGCACAAAAGAACTTTGACTCTTGCAAGGTTGATGGTCAGATGCATTATGTTGTGTGCCTTAGCAGGGTTTTGGTCCCAAATTTAGTATGTCATTTGTGGCTGTTCCCTGAAGGCATCCAATCAAGGCAGAGTGGTAGTAACATATCCCGTGTTCGCTCCTTCCTCTCCTTTTCTAACGCTGAGAAACTTGTCCATGCTTTTATCACATCCCGCATCGATTATTGTAATTCCCTACTGGCAGGTGCCCCTTCTAATCTTATATCACAGCTCCAACTTATTCAAAACTCAGCTGCAAGAGTCCTTACTCGAACCAGCAGCAGCGAGCACATCACACCCATCCTGCTCCGTCTCCACTGGCTCCCTGTGTCTTACAGAATCAAATATAAAATCCTACTAATAACTTACAAAGCCTTAAATAACCTTGCGCCAAACTACATCAGTGACCTTCTCCATCACTATGTGCCTGCCCGCCCACTAAGGTCCTCTGATTCTGGCAATCTTGTTGTGCCCCTCACTAATCTACACTCCATGGGTGACAGGGCCTTCAGCTGTATAGCGCCCAGACTCTGGAATGACCTACCAAAATTAATCAGGTCTGCTGACTCCATGAATTCTTTTAAAAAACAACTCAAAACTCATCTGTTCAGGAAGGCTTTTAGCTCTACTTGACTTTATTACCCTTCTCTCAGTTTACTTCTCTGTCAAGATGCTAATGTAACCTGTGTGTGTGTGCTAGACCATCAATTATGTTGTCTGTTTCTTTTTTTTCAGAATTCACTGTCTTAATCTTCTTTATTTATTTATCTGGTTTGTACAATGCTATATACTGTATACGCTGCCGTTCTTTATTATATTCTGTAAGTGCCTTGAGCATGGGAAAGGTGCTATATAAATAAAATGTATTATTATTATTACTCACAGATGCCCCCACAGGTTGGTGTTGTAAGATTTCACAAACAGTATTGCACTCTTTTGTGGTATTTATTATTTCTTTGTTTTTCTAATATTTCATTTTGCTGACAGTTTCGGGAGTATCAACCTCCTAGCATTCAGTTAGTTCATCCCTCTTCTTATAATGGGGAGGTGCTTGCATGTGTGTCCTGGTATGTGGCATCATGTGCATACCTTTTTATACCTTTAAAAGTGAAGATTATTACTGAAAAATTGGAACCCATCTTTTTGCCTAGTGTACTGATTTTCTTTCAAAAAGAGCTTTTCTGTTTCTTGCGTGTTCTATTATTTTTTTACTTGTCTGCACATATTTGTCTAAGTTGTCATATTTCTTGCAAGAAGCAAGACCTTGTGGCACCCAGTAATAAGGCCTGTACAATAGCTTGTTTGTCAGGTTAAAGTCTAAGGCTATTAGTATTTTTGTTGAGAACAACGAGCACATAATAAATTATATTTTTATTCATTGCAGTTGAATTCTGACATATTCTTCTAAAACTGTAACTAACCACTGTGCTATTGTGGCACTATCCGTTATGGTTCAGTCAGGGTTACTCTTCTGGATAGTTCAAATTCTTGTTTAATATCTGTTTTGTTCAATTTTGATTCTTTAATTTATGTTAATAATATTATTTATATAGGTTCTGTGTATCTATGTATCTTTTGTTAAGCTCCATGTATTTTGTGGGAGGTTCCCCAAGAGGTGGGACTACCTGTCCATCACCACCAGAGACTGCCATCAGTCCTATAAAGACAAGGGTTTCCCATAGTTCCTGGTGGTTCACATTGAATGCGCTAGGGAGTTGGTGAAAGTTTGTTTTAGTTTTTGTGTCTCTGCTAAAGTTTATGTTGTCTGGATTTTTGACCTTCTTCTTTGTTTTCTTCCCTTTACCTACTTTTTTATTAAGAGTAAATTTTTTATTTTAAAATGATTCTACATGGTCTTCTTCTGTGGTACTAGCTGGGTTTTTCATTGGGATTTCCCCCTTTTTTATTGGGCATTTTTGGAGCTGTTTGGAACTTACATGTTTGGGAACTCTCAAGTAGCATAACACTGCCAGGACTTCTCAAATGATTCAAAATTTTTGTTACACTTATTTGTTTACATTGTTTTAGCTTAACTGGTGTGGCTAAAGTTGTCATCATTTTGTTTTTCATGGGTACCACCATGAAAACAGTACGTGATGGTGATCCAATTTAAAATGCATCCAGGCTTTGCTGCACAATAGAGAAATGGCTTAACAAAAAATTGTTTTTTGAGCATTCTTGTTATTTAGAATATTTTGGTTACGACTCTGGTTTTGCTAGTGATTTTGAATTCAGCAAACTGCCTTGAACTTTGACAAGTGATCTCCTGAAAGTTCAGTGTTTCTGAATTAGGCTACTTCATACTTTTCTGTTGAAATGTCCCTGAAATCTCTCCCTCACTATATTCAATCCATCTGAACTGTTATGGGAAGCTCCCAGTGGTCGTGATGGATGCAATAATAATTTCAGATCATTCCAAATACCCTCATTTTTTCTCAGCTTTAATTTTTGGCTAGCCTTAATCAATTCTTACCAGTGAGTGCATTGAATCAGCTTGTCCGACTAGACTTGTCTCAGTGATGCAGAATACTGACTTACTGCAGAAAGACGGCTAGCATAAAGAGTCTAAATCAACCTTCTGATTATTCTGTTTAGGTGGACGACTCACACTTATATGTGTTGGGTACTCCGGTAAACCATATCATTAAGCTACAACATATGACAGATCAAACAAAAATGAATTCTTCAGAGATAAATCATTTTCACCCTATGTTTGTAGATCAGGATGAACACATAGGTAATCAGCAAACACAGCCTTTTGTTTTAACTGGAGTTTAGCAAATAACTCCCCTGGAAAATGATTGAAGGGGTGTCCTAGTCATCAGACTATAGACAGTCTTTCTATGTTGCAAGCAGCCACTTCAGGAATAAGGGTTGTGGTGGCAAGTTGTAGAGTCTCTAGAGAGATCCAAGGGCTGTTGCTTGGGAAGGTTTTCTCTCTCAGTGTTTGATTATTATTGAATTGCTGCCTTTCTTGTTCCCTTTTGAAAAAATGTTATCGCCTATATTTCCTTTTTTTCTTTTAACTGGAAAGGCACTTTCATGGGTGACTGCTGACTGAAATGGTGCTGTCAGAGTTTAGTTTTTTATGAATCCAAAAGCAAGACAGTGGTGATTCTGAATTTAAGCAAATGAGGAATATACTGTAAAATCTATCAGAAGGCTGGTTTCATTTTAAGTCATTACAGTTTACTTTCACAATTGAAGATAACAGGCTGCCTCCACATGCATTCGAGTTACTATCTTTACCAAGGTAGTTATCAAGCATTTTTGCCTTTAACCAGTTACAAAGTGTAACTTCTCACAGAGGACATAGACCTTTAAAAAGGGGTAGAAAGAGTAAAAGTTCTAAAGCTAATTATAGGACTGCCTGTCCCCCCGCCAAAAGCCTTCTATATGTCCCATTCATTCATTAACGGGCACAATAAATTTTCCTTTTTAAGTACAATATATGTAGCATTCTTGTGTTAGTACTAACTGCATATTATTAATTTAATCATGTCAAAAATCAGAGGTCACAAAAGGTAATGGTAAAAGGACAAAACTAATAAGCAATTTTTAATTTGCTGTAACTAGAATTTAATTGCCAAAGTTACTTTGAAAGAAGGTTTGTTTAGAAAATTCAAAATGCTTGGATGCTGTCCCTTACCACACCACCAACTTAAATAACAATCATGTGTTGATATGACACATTGTGACACCAGAAATCATGTGGCTAACAACAGACGCCTGTTATGAGTTGGAGTCCCAAAACTTATAAGTTTCAAAATCACTTCCAAAAATGCCCACTAAAGGGGGAAACCCCTTCAATAACCCAGGCTAGATACAAAAAGGGCCTCATAGAATGTTTATAAAAGAAAAGATTTATTCTTTGTAAAAATGTTCTTCAATAACAATGACGCTCCATGGAGCACAAATGCAATAGGATTTGCGCAAAACAATAAGACAATCCAGTACAGCTTGTTATGAGTTGGAGTCCCAAAACTTGTAAGTTTCAAAATCACTTCCAAAAATGCCCACTAAAGGGGGAAACCCCTTCAATAACCCAGGCTAGATACAAAAAGGGCCTCATAGAATGTTTATAAAAGATTTATTCTTTGTAAAAATGTTCTTCAATAACAATGACGCTCCATGGAGTACAAATGCAATAAGATTTGCCCAAAACAATAAGATAATCCAGTACAGCCAAAAGTCCCATTGCAAAATCCCAATAATAGTCAAAAATTTGAATGAAATGTCAAAAATCAAGAAAATAACTAAGCACATTAAATTCATAAAAAACACAAGAACTCACCACTCACACGTTCAAAATGAAGCTCCAATAACTGTGGAAGACCATCAGGATTAATAGGACAGTAGGCAGTTCCTGGTGGTGATTGGCAGATGGCCCTGCCTCTTGGGGAACCACCCACAAAATACATGGAACATAAAGTCAACTTACATACAAAGACAAAATTAAAAATAAGGAATGATGCACTTAATCAACATAAATAAAAGAAAAAGAATGAACAAAAGAGACATAAAACATGAATTTGATCCCCAGCCAGGGGAGGAGCCTTGGCTGAGATATAACAATGCTGTAGTTATGAATAATATGACTGTAACCATGAAGAATGAGCAGAAAATGGCAGTGCCCTCAATGAAAAGCTCAGTGTAAGATGACACTTGACATTATTGTCATAATCATACAATTAAACAACAGAAAAATAATAATAATGTACTAAAATGAGAAACAGTGAATTAGTAGTATGTCAAAACCCATATCCCACTAGCTCTAGCCTGGAAGAAAAGTAACAAATAGCCCATTAAACTTGTTCATTCAACATACATGTGTATCTGACTATGCAAAGAGCTGCTAATTTATAAAATGCACATTCACTTAGAAGTGTAGTATTCTATTAAAAAATGCAAATAGAGTATAGTTAAAATACAACAAAATAAATATGTAATTTAAAAATAAAACAATGTCAAAACAGCAAAAGACGAGAAGAGCTGACAATTCCTTTGTATTTCAAACCTTCTTTTATACAGAAACATGTACATGTTGATGTCACCTGCACTCATGGACTGCATTCATCACAGTACTTATTACCAATGTGTTAACTTCACTTACCTATGGTGTCCTAACAGGATGATAATTTTGAAAAGAGAATTTGTTTTTTTGTCATTATGGGTTAGTGGTTCTAGACTGATGAGCAAAAATGTCAAATTCATCCATTTAAAATGAATTATACAACACAATGTAATCTGTAGAAATTGAATACATTCTGAATCCAAGACACAAGTATTGCTTGATCATAATAAATTGTCATGCATATGGGCACTTATGGTAATAATCAGCACAGTCACACTATTGAAGTAAGGAATTGGCTTATGTAAGTGGCCAGTGTAGACACCACAAACTAGAGTGAAGTGTCCTTTCCTTATCTTTTGTACATAATGAGAAAGATTGTTTTGTTCTATAAAGCATTGTGTTAACATAATCATTAATTTAGTACAGTTAAATATTTTAGATGTAAGCCATTTTTATTAAGCTAGAGGTCCTTTTAAGGGTGGAAGGTTAGAGAGCTTATTGGGGAGCTAAATAACGTGCTGCGTGTAAGAATATAGGCACAGTTGCAATGAATTAACAGAATTTATAAACTCTCTTAAGTAGGGTGGACATATTTTGGTTTTCAAAAAAAAGGGTTCTGGTCCAGTGGATAGTTGCTGGTAGGTATCAACACTTCACGCAGGACTCTAAAGTAATTAATTTTTACCTCTATAATCCAAAACTTAAAGCATTTTAAACTTAATAGTTTTCATTAAACTGTATAGAAAACTATTTAAACAATTGCATGGTTGCTGTTTCTTTCCAAAGTTTCAGAAAAGTAAAAAATAAGCATAAATAGAACATTGTTTTAATCTTAGAGATTTTTTCTTTTTATCAGAATATTCTTAATATTGAAGGAGAAAATGAAGATAGATACATGCGCAATAACTTTTCATTGGTTTCAGAAGTTTTACTAAATCTGAATCCCACAAAATATTTTTTCATTTTTACTGACAAGCTCTCTCTCATTCTTTGTAGTAGTAGTAATTTTATATTTTGCAGAATGAACATGAACTTCTAAGTCACTTGTGCCATTTTTAGGAGCCTTCTCATATAATAAGTGAAAAGCTGTTTTGATAGCCCCTGTCTGTCTGTCTTTCAGTCCACATGAAACAATTCAGCCCCCAGTGGATCGATTCTGTTGAAATTTTTGTCACACTTATTCTTCAAGGAAATTTGTGGAGACAACTCAACTTTTGTTGAGATATCTCAAACAGATTACACTGTAGAATGTTTTGAAATTTCACAATCTCCCTTTGAAAAGCATTGGCGAATCTGTGAACTCACTGATCTTAAAACAGCTGAATTTTTAGTGCGGTTTCAACTACAAATTACTTTACCATTTCAATTTTACTTTGACAGCTGTTAACACCAACTCTTATATTTTGCATATTTTTTCACTCCAATCACCTCTACTGAAGTCAAACAGTTCCCCAGTACAAGATAATGAAACACTAGCAGACTGCATGCATGGGTACAAAGTTTTTTAACTACCACGAGCAGATTCCACAGACTTGGGCTGGCGGGCAAACTTCTGATGCCAAGTCAGGCTGAGCATGCGTGAAAACCTATGCATTAGCAAGTTGTTTCTTCTTACTAAAGTCTTCCAAACTGCGTAAATGCAAATGGAAGAGAACCAGTGCACGAGCATTTCACTCCTCGATGCTTTAAGTTATAACAGGTAAATTAAATGATCTTCCTAACCTAATGTATAAATTTCAAGCAAGGAAAACAAAAGATTAACTAGACATTGAGGTACCCTATGGCGTGTAGGCCATTATGCACAGAGAAAATAAACATTTACTCAGTATTAACATGACACTAAACCAACTGCTGTTTATAACAATTCACTATTTTACTGACACTCTATTTTACTAGAGTGGACATCCAGATGACAGCAACATTCCTGATTTCAGGTATCGCATCATGATAAATAACTAAACAATATCAAAATGTTCCGGTTTTAACAGACTGACCATCTAATAAAGTTTTTATATGCCACAAATGAAGCTTTGTGGAAACAGTCATTATCACAATATATTTAGGACAGTGCATGCAAAACTCCAAGCAGGAACCCCGCTTGATTTACAACTTGTGTTATATTTAAACAGCATTATGAGGACAAGAAACACAAAAATAGAGAGCATTTATTTGTTTACACTTCAAGCACTATGTGGAATCATATATGTTTATTTATGAAAGTGTTGTTTTTTTTTTTTTGCCCTGATGCCTCTCTGATGACGACATAAAGCAGGCATTAAACAAATAAGGTTGGACATTATACATGGGCATACAGGATACACAAGTATGTATGGTTGGGAACTTTGAAAATCTGTTCTTCCCAAAACTTATCATGAGTGTCACACTAACCTGATATCCATAATGGTCTCTCACAGTAATAAACTTTGCTTTTCACTTTTGTTATTCTGTAACATTTATAATAAGTAGCTTTGCAAGTCCCATTTAATGAAAATTACAACAGCCAGACACGCACAGCCAAGGACTTGAATCTTTACAGATACCATTAATGACTCTTCTGAGCGGTTATGACTGTAGTTGTCTAATTTACTCTGTAGTTTAATTACAATTTTTTGTATTTAGTTTATATTAATTGGCACTTGTGAATTGTCACTGATATGAACAGGGGTGTGTGAGTATGAGTGATAGTGGACCCTGTGATGAACTAGAGTCCTGCCTGGGCCTTTTTTCAGCTTTTTGCTCAGTCCTAGTAGGATAGTCCCTGGCCCCTACAACCCTGAAATGGATTGAGAAGTGTGGAAGAATAATTTTAGGGTAACATAGCTTTCATCTTAAAGAAATAGCATAAAGGGTTAATAAATATCAGAAACCTTTGCAGGCATATCAGGAAACCAGATAAGTGCCAAGTGAACAACAAAATGTGCTGAAAAATGACTTAGAAATGACTTAGAAATCAGCAGATGTCCTGTAAAGATCCAGAATGGACATGCACAGAAATTTCATGGGTGGTGGCTCAACTCAAAGGTATAAGAAGAACCAGAATATAATATAATATACTTTTATTTTGTACAATTAATTTGGGTGTAAACCAACAAACCAACCAGGGTAAATGTTTGCATTGATTGACACTGTATGTTAATTTAGTAGTTTATAAAATTAAACTCTATTCTTTGTTTCTCTGATCATTCAGACCTTGCTGTAACAGACTGCTTTTGAAGAATGCTCCCTCTACGGCATTTTGCCGAGGAGTAATTAAAAGATAGAATGAACAGCTTTTCTCCTGTCTGATAACTGTTTTGTCCTGTTAGAGGATGTTTCTTTCTTTGATAAGATGTTAAATTTCAACCACAGAAGGTTCTAGAACCTTTATACTGATCTCATTCCAAGAAGAACTACAGTGACTACACAGTTCTCAAATGTACCTGAACGTATAGCCACACGTGCTTTTTCTAACCTGTTGATTTTGACCTTGATTTTTGCATGGCAGCTCATCAGACAGCACACTCAACTTAATACTTGTTGCATCCAGGTCAAAAACATGGCAATTTCTTTTTTTACCTCACCTATATACAGGTATTTATACTTTTGTTTAGGCATCTATTGTACTTATGATTTGGTATTCATTGGAAATACTACTTGTCATCTGTGTCAAATTGTCGTGTGTGTTTATTTAAACAAATGTTTCCTACCAAGATGTTCTCTGCATAATGCTCAATACCACTGAATACACGTTCAAACCTTCAACTGTAGAATGTGTAACAAAAGAATTTATACAGGCCTTTCTTTGATTACATAGTCAGGAATTTTATAAATCCTGTCCGGGCTAATAAGTTGGGCCTCAAAAAGATGACATCTGGTCACTCTCCTTATAAGTACACAACAGCACGGAAATACCAAATTAAGTTCCATTTAAAATGTTTTGCTTAATAATATCAACATGCAATGCTCTGCCAGGGTTCCAAGACAAAAACAGATCTAGCTATGTAAATTAAAAACATGAACTTTTAAAATAATTATAATATGATTTATAGTGATAATGACGCAAATTGGCATTCTCAGGGAAACTATGTACATTTTGTTATTGCAGTGGAGAATGCCAGCACACTAAGAAACACTATTGGCATTGTAGTAAATTTTCAATTTGCAAACCGTTGGATATACCACCAAATTAACAGAAATATATATAAACGTAAATGTAAATGCACCTGTTAATAAACTAAATGACCACATTATTTAGTGTAGCAATAGCAGTCAGTTAACCATTATTATATTTAACAAACTTTTTTGATGACACTGAAACAAGCATAAAAATACATTGTTATAATAGGACAACAGTTTGTCATGCTGTACAAAAGAGCAAAATAATATTGAAAGAAATCAATGATGAATCATTTAACATAAATTAAAAAGAGCAGAGGTCATTTATACTCAGCCAACAAGCTGAACAGCCAATTTTATCACTTCAGGGTTAAGCATTTCATTTTGTCATTCAGTCTTTCAAGTAAAGGTGCAGTCTGCATGCCTAAAATAAAACTTAATTCCAACGGTTTATGTGCAGTATGTGAGCAAACGTTAAGAGCTCAAACATATTTATAGAAATGGTTGTGAGGTGAAAGGTTTGTTTTTCAATATAGAAACAAAAAATGAAAATGAAATTTGGGAAGAGTCATCTGTAGAGACAAGGGGTCAATTCATTAACATCCAAAATATCATAAAACCAAACAGGAGGAATAAACATTAACAAACAATAGAAAGACTCTCCAGGTTTTTTCAAGGATACATTTTTCAGTTGGAAGAGGAGTGTGGTGAGGAATGTTATATCCACCGGTATTTGTAGAAAGTGAATCCCTCTTTTGGTTATTACTCTGAATTTCATGTGGTGATATAAATGGATGAATGAATACTTGGAATGATTCCATAATTTTCATGCCTCAGAATCTCCAGATGACTGGAGGAAACATTTATAATATACCTAGTTCTTGTACAGTTCCTTAAAAAACTGTGCTTTCTCTTACCAATTCCAGAAATAACCATCATGATATCATGTATACAAATGAGCTCTGTGTTCATGTAATGTTATGCTATCAGGAATTACTGGTGCAAATGCCCATTCTCCCATTTTAAAATATATATAATAGTAAACATAACCCTCACTTGTGAATTTGGCTAAAAGTATGAAATTCTTGTAAACATCTTTAGCTGAAGGTATTCACCAATAAACTGCCCTGTATGGTTTATTGACCATTTTATTTTCTTGACTTATCTCCTTTGTTAATGTTGGCTATACTTGGTTGTTTGTTAGCTTCACCATTCTTCCATGCTTCTCTAGTGAAACTCAAATTTCCTACTTCTTATCACTGTTTACTTTCGCACCATCACCTTTGGTAAACAGACAATCTAAATCTGAAATTAATATTTTTTAATAATAGGGTGCAGTATTTGGTTCTTTGTCATTATTATGCTCTGGCTGTTCATATTTTAAGCTGCATTACCCTAGTAAACTATATAAATACATCAAGTGACAGTCTACATTCAGTATGTAGTATAAAAGGACAATTTACAAAGTCATTCATTTCTCTTGCTGTATTCATTATTATAAGACCCTCAGCTATTGTATCCCAACAAAAAACTTCCTTTTGCTGTTGCATTTCCAGTGTGTGAATAAATACAGTTCAAAAACCTTAAGTCCGTGTTTTTGGTCTATAACACTTTTTAAATTCAGTGTATTCTACCATTCTTTCTATATGTGTGCATTTACACTTAAAAATGAGAAGTGAATACAGATTATATAGATAGATAGATAGATAGATAGATAGATAGATAGATAGATAGATAGATAGATAGATAGATAGATAGATAGATAGATAGATAGATAGATAGATAGATACTTTATTAATCCCAATGGGAAATTCACATATATTTCATTATAAAACATTCTTTAATGTCAGTGAATGCTTGGGGTCAGTATTTAGAATCATTTTAGCATATAGCTCTATGATACTTCACCTTTCCAGCACATCCAGGAACTAAGCACTGTATGCATCTGCATGCCCCCTCAGACAAAATGTATTGGCCTGTAACACATTTTTTTTTATATCAGCCATACACTTTATGCCTAAATGAGCAACATTGTGCGTTGCTTTGTGTTTGGGCAGACACAACATAATGTTATATAGAACTATAAGCTTGACAGAAGTATTAGCATGAAGGTTCATGTAAATTAAACCCTAAACTAAACTATGTTTTCTTGAGCTTTTTGGCAATATAGCTCATTAGTTTTCTAAAAGGAAGCAACCATTTTAAAGGAGATAAACTGAAGGTAGTGAAGCGAAAATATACCCTTAAGTCTGTTGTTGTAATGTCCATAGCCACTTTGAAAAGTGTTTGTCATGGTGTTTGTTATCATGGTGATGCAAAATAATGAATAACAGATTGACTTTGTGCAAACTGGATAAGTTTGGAGTATTTCCTGCAGCCAATCCTGCAAAATTTCATGGAATGTAAATGATGTACCTGCTTTGTTGGCCATTCACTGTAAGCAATGAATTCTCCACTTGTGATGACTACTCATAACACTCTACTAGACATCTGAAGTTGACAGATGTTGACTGCCCTTGCGTAATGACATACCCACCTATAAAACTGTTCTAATAAAGGCTGTTTTGTGTGTGTAGTACATCATTCAAACACAGCTTTCAAGTCTTGAATCATTGGGGGAGTAGCAAAATGGAAGTTGCAGGCAACCACTAGCAGTCATAATTCCAAATGTGCATGCATGTGGCATGTGACATTGGTCAAACTCTGACTGTGAAACAACATGACAGTGTGGCATATCCCGGGTAATTGACCAGTGTTTATTAGATGAGTGAGGGGACTGGTAAAGGTGTCAAACGTTTTACCCAGAACAATTGGCCAACATACCAATGCGGGAAGTTTACCCCAATAGAGGTTGAAAACTAGTGGAGCATGGAGTATTTAAATTTTCATGGACAATGATAGCAGCAGATTGCCTGAGAGTAGAACAGTTTGCATACCACTAGAGTTGACACGTTACAGCATTAATATCATTGTCTTGAGTTTGATAAGGCTTCTAGATTTAGGATTCATTTTGAGCCAAAATAAGGGTACTTTCTTTAATGGAAAAACAAAGATCAAACCCACAGAGTAGGATTCTAGATCAAAATCTCATTCCTGTGTCAGCTATCAGACCTTTCATCATTCATGATGAGTGACTGATTAATCTTCAGTTTCTTCTCACCCCCTCTTGACATGTTATAGTCTCCTGTGATAATGCACCTACTATTATATACAGTGATTGATCCAAAGAAAAGCATTTATGAGTTTTATAGCATTGTGAAAGAAACACTCGTGGTGACAGACCTCTGCTGATGTGTGACATTAATGCCACAGTCTAGAGTACCTTCAGAAATTTCAATGTGGTATGAGGGGGAGTCAAGCTAAAGTTAGAAAATGGGATTTTTTAAAAAATGGAACGAACCTTAACAAAACTTATAATGTCATTTCTCAATGTAGTCTCCACCCTTCTCTTGTCTTGTCCTCACAACCACTTGAGTTACTGTCGAACACTAAATGCCAAGGGGTACTACAGTCACTAGTGCAAGTTACTGTGGCTTGCTGGAGACCAATGTGAAGCCTGCTATTCGATCCAAGAGGCAGGGACCACTGTCTCAAGGAGTCCTTTTGCTGAAAGACAATGCCCGTCCACTCACTGCTAAGAACACCAAGGTTTGTCTGGAGAAACTGAAGTTTGAAGTATTGCCACATCCTCCTTATTTGCCAGATTTGGCCCCGTGTGATTTCCACCTTTTTGGACCTCTAAAAAACATCTGGGTGGTCATCGATTCAAGACAGATGACAACATGAAGAAAGCGGTGCACGAGTGGTTGCGAGGACAAGACAAAACCTTTTATTCTGTGGAATCCAGGCATTTCCAGGCAGGTGGCGCAAGTGCATTGAGAAGGGTGGAGACTACATTGAGAAAAGACATTATCAGTTTTGTTAAGGTTTGTTCCATTTTCTAATAAATCCCATTTTCAAACTTTAGCTTGAGCCCCCCCCCCCCCCCCCCCCCACCCCCCCCCCCCCCCCCTCGTATTACGGCACGCGGCATTGATAAAATGAGCAGTGAACACCAACCTTCTGCCAAGTTATCTAGGTTTACTACATCAAACTTGGAAAAAGCCTGTTTAAAGAGGATGCATTGAGCAACTTTTACATTGCTGGGTGCTTATAAATGATGAAGAAGTTGCAGGAGTAATACCATTTCATCCATTGTATCATATATGTGCTAGTAACTAAAGATGGTTACATTTATGTGATTGTGTGTCTTAAATTTAACTGGACTTAATATAAATAATGGCTATCACTGGTGATAAATACATTTCAGAATGTTTTTAACATACCAGTGACAGCTCAACTAATACGTTGAGTCTTCTCAGTTCCTCTTTGATGGTTTTTGTTTCTCTTCGGCGTAATATCTGTGCTAGCAACTGATCATCATGTTAGACTGCACCTCCTACCTCTCATTTTCTAAGTACTTGCCAAAGTAATTAATGTTGCAGCCAAAATCTAATCTTGTATAAAGTGGCACAAGAATTGCCCCCAGGGAAGATCTGTAGATACACTCGCACCCACCAATCCCAAAGTTGGACAACTTTATAGATTTGACGTATAGGAAATGACTGGACTGCTGAAGGTAACTCACATTAACCCTTTGAGAATATTTAAACTGAACAAAACAGCACCGATTGGATTGAATGGAGTGGCTGTACTTTTAGGTGGAAGTTGTGACCGATGTTTGGAAGTACTATGTTTAATTTTAATCACATAATTCCTTCATAATTCATGTACTAAAATAAAATCAAAACAACAAAGACCACAATGCCCTTATCCTTCCATCACAGTTAGCTAGCTTTTATCTGCAATTATGATATTCTGTATATTAGCTGTCACAGTAATCTAACTATGATGAAATGATATTCTATACTTTAAATTCTAAAAAGGAGCCCAACACTGACTATATGACTATAAATATTTAGATGTTGTTGGTGATATGATCTTTATAATTAATGAAATACATCAAAATATTTAAAATATACAGGAATGGTGGAAATGTTTATATTGTGTGTTGTATTTTTTGTTTTTTGCTTTCTCATTGTTAAACTGATAATAAAACTCTACATATGCTCTGAACATTAAAATGTTTTAAAACAGATAAAAAGCACCTATTTTGTAATTAGACAAGGAGTTTCCTTTTGTGAGCTGGAAATTCCTCCTCAACACTTCTCATCTTTTTGCCTCTTAATGAAAATGAAATGAGAGTTTTTATAGATATTACCAATACTGCTTCACCACTAAATCTGTTGCAGTTGTTTTCAGGATATCTTTTTTAAAAAGATCAAAGACCATGCATAGTCCAGCTTTGAGTTTAAACGCAAAAAAATGTCCTTTTAAAACAGTAGCTGTGTCCCGTCCATTCATTTTCTGAAGCCTCTTGTTTCAGTGTATTGTCACCTGGAGTCTATTCAAGCAGCATTGGATACAAGGCAGGAAGCATCCCAAGAAGGGATTCTAGTTCATTACAAGGCACATTAACAAATAGAGCCATGCTCAAACTGACCAAATTTGTAGAGGAGAAAAACTCATGCAGGCCTGGTGAGAACATGGAAATTGCACAAACAGTAACTGGACAGACATTCAAACCTTGTCAGCTGGTCCCATTAAACACCAACGCTAAGAACTCTGCCTCTGTATCATTTCTTTAAATAGGAGCAAAGCGAGGACTTTACAGGTTAAAATGCCTTGTAACAGGTGTAAAATGGAGAGAAAAAATATACTGTGTACAAAAGGTTTTTCACACTTCAAGTTTTAATTTATTAGTTTAGAATTGATCAAATAAAATACAGTATTTTTTTTAGGAAGTAGTGTGTCTTTATTGTCTTACGGGCTGAGGGGGCCAGCTGTTTGCTGATAAAAGTTGAGACTCTAGCAAGACGAGCAAGGTTTAAACATCATGGGGTCTCTTACAGAATGATATAAAGAGGACATGATGATGTCCATAGAGTATGAAGGACCTGTAGTTGACATCTTATCTATGGTTTGGCATCTCCAGCTGTTCAGTATGCCCTAGTGCAATTACTGGGTCACTAATTCAGATCTCGATCTCAGGGAAATAACAATACTATATTACATCCAGTCAGTAGAACTTTGAAAAATGCTTTGGGGCTGTGAAAATTAGCCAAGCCCCAGGTTAATATTAACTCTGCAGTGAAGGTTGTGGTCAGCTGCTGAACTGCTTGGGTTACCCTGCAAATGAGCCCAGCTTGGCTCATCCTCCTTCCCTTGGCTTATTGTCATTGCTCTGCGCTGCAGTATACTAATCATGTCTCGGTGCAATCAACATATGGTAGTTTTTTTTTTCCATGTTTATTTCATCAATGCATTCAGACCTGAGCCGATACATTTCTCTCTCTCTCTCTCCCCCTCTCTCAGTTTGTGCCCTGCAGATTTATTTGCCTGCATACTTAAGAGTTTTGCTGCAGACTGGCAGTAATTGAATCAGCATCATAGTAATGTTGCCAGTTATTCTCATCAAAGCCTACCCCCCATCTGGCAGTTGTGGAGGGCGGATCTCCTCACCTGAGACCAGAATAGCATTTCATTTATTTTTTTTGGCATGTTGGTTTTAAACATGCCAGGTAAGGCACCCGTGCTAAAGGGTTTGTGTTGTCTGCTTTGTTTGCCAAAAGGTGTTACCGGAGTCTCACTTGACTCTTGGCATGTATCACGCTTTTTTGGCTTTGTTACTTCTGGCATTCTTTGTAAGGAAGCAGAGTACAATAGCAGTGTTCTAGCCATCCTTAATCTCAGCGCGAGGGTGATTCTGTTTTTTTTTTTTTACCCACATTCAAACATGTTTTCACAGCATTCACTTGGCTGTGCTTTGATGGTCTTGCATTTCTAGTCTTTATTGGCTTTGAATGTGCCAGATGGACACAGCAAAGAAATGCAAGAGCATTCACTATACAATGTTTGTAAGTCAGGTACTGGATGTGAAAATTGGGTTGAGTATTATGATGGCGCATTGGTGATTGCTGTACCTTTTGTGTGAGTGTTAATTGTAGAAATGTCTGGTGTTATCCCTTTGCCCTGAGCTGTTGGGCTTGAAAAGTCCCTTGTGAATGTTTTTGGGTGTCTTTTTTTTTTTAATCAGTGAATTTAACAATGGAGGCTGTACCCAGACATGTAGAGGTAATGGTACTGTACTTCCATAAATATCTACAGCTATAACATTATTAGTTGGACATTGATTTAAAATAAATGATTTTATTAGAAGTATGTGCCCTCAGATAGAAAAATAGTCTGTTACCAGTTATTACTGTGTATAATCTTTTATAAATGATTACTTTATGTCACTCCAGCCATACATTTTGTAAAATGCTTAATCCAGTTTAAGATTATGGGGACTGGGTACAAAGCAGCTTCTAACACTGAATGTAGCGCCAGCCTCAGAAAAAATGTCAGAGCCACCCATGTCGTGTGTTTCGTGAATTACAGTATATATACTACTAGCAAATCGTGCTTGTGAAAATTTTGCAAGAATTAAAGCGTTAATGAAATGATGATGAGGGAGAGAAGAGCATCACATGTTACAGTAAGAAAGGGGATTATTTTAATAAATAGTGATTTGTGAGAGGACTCAATATTAGAACAGTCACATGATTAGTATGGGATGTTATTATAGTCAATTACAACAGCATGAATATTTATAATACAAAGTGTAACGTGAACAGGTTAACACAGCGTTTCTCAACCTTTAAGTATTTGCGACCCGAGTTTTCATAACAGTTTTAATCGTGCCCCCCTAAAGTTTTTTTGAAAGGAGCCCACTAATACCAATTTGTTCTTTTTTAATTAATGATATATCATAGATGCATATTTTATTATACCTACTTAACTTTAATCGACATTTATCTAACTCTATATTTATTTTTCTAGTATCAGAATGTAGTTTAAGTTAATTTGTTTTGGTTTCAATAGATGTATTTTTCATATTTTTGATTCCTGTTTTCTTTTTTTCACATCTTTGCGCCCCCCTTTTTGTTACTTCGCGCCCCCCTAGGGGGGCCCACCCCACAGTTTGAGAACCACTGGGTTAACAGAACATATTGGATAAGCAGGGAAATGCAGGGCACATGTAAGTCAGTATGTATATAATAATTGTTGGACAATGCAATTTGTTGCATAAACGATATTGTCAGCGAAAATATTCCCCTGTGTGTATTCCACAAGTTCCTCTACGTTTAACCTATGTTTCAGTGTAACTCTGGAAAATGTAGTATACAACTGGCCATGGGTAAAAACAGTGCCTGGCAAATAAACTCCGACGTTATTAAACGTTTGTCATTGTGACTTGGTGATAGTCATACAATATGGTAAACGAACAGGGAATTGCCTACGCCATATATAAAGGGAATATTTTGTTTTGAGTTGTCAGTGTTGTGGAATCCCTGTAGTTGCTCCATCGTAATGTTTTAGTTTGCCGTTGCTCTTTAGAAAGGTTGTGTGTGTAATTCGTTTTTCATTCACTCTCTAGGTGCAATACTTGCTGCTGCTGATTTTCAGATAATGTCGCTCTGTGGTTTGTCATACATTGTCTTTGTTGTTGTAAGTCATCTTGCCTGTACTGGTTGGTCTGGCGTGATGTAGTTGTTTCTGCGCGTTGGTATAAGTTTGTAGGCCGGCAAGACCATTTGTGTTGGTTGCAGCTAGACTGTATGTGCCTTTTCATTTTATCGGGAGGCTAACGTTGAAGTGAAGGATAAAGGAAGTGTAAAATGGTAGTGTCATAATGCAGTTTTGGTCAGTAACAAAGTATGCACCGAATAAACAGTCAAATACCACAGTCAATAATTGGTCACACTGAAGAATTGAAGACTTGAAGATAAGCCTAAGACCAAAACTCTGCCAGGAACATGGATTCCTTGCTATTGATGTGGAGGGTATAGTAGCTGGGGCAACCATTGTTTATATCGAGCATGGACTGACACAAGCAAAATAATATAAGAACAGAATCCTCTTCTGCTATAATTAGGTTAAGTGGGTTTCAAACTAGACAGCTGGTTGTTTACAGATGTTTTTATCAGGTTCTTTCTATAGTATTGACCTATGAGTACAGATTTGTTAACAAACAATCTTACCCAGATTTTTTGTGTGTTATTTTAGAAATGCCATTTCTGTCCCAAACCACTCTACAATAGTACAAAAGGGTTTTATAGTATTGTCATTCAGATGGCCTTTGTGCTATAGTATATTGCTCCTTTCTTTGCAATTAATATTACTGTACATTTGACGTATAATATTACCCAAGACTGTTTATAAGTAATGATTCTTTTAAATTGCTTACCTATATTTTTTACAGTTGAATGAGTCACAAATCGGGATTCAACCAACAGCTTTACGAGTCAAAATTCAACACAGCATCATATAAGATGAACGCAGTAATCCAATAAATGGCTGCCCTGTCACAAAAAATTCTAGACATTGCCAAGGTGGTGAAGTGTACACTAGGATAATCACAGTAAATAAGAGGTGCATCTACAGCCTTGATCTGAACACAAGAAGCCCAGGACAAGGTGTCACAATACTAAATGAGAATTCTCAAACCTTTATGTCAAATGTTTTTGGGAGGTTGGGAAGACTATTGTCAGAAAATGTCAGTTGCTGCTTTAAATGTAGAATATGTCTTTACATGAAACAAATATATTAAACAGTATTATAGTTTTCTTAGGTTGTACATTATAACTAGAAGTGATAAAGTGCTTACAGGTTAGTAAGTTTTCTCTAGTGCCCAAAATCTTTGTAAGTTTTTTAAAAGAAACCTTTGAAAATAACTTTGACAGTATGACCAATCAAATTAAAATATATGACCAAATGTTTTGAAGCTGTTTCTGTATTAATAGAGTTAATTATTACTTATGAGAAATGTTATCAGCACCACATTATCAGTATTACTCTTAAGTGAATTTTCTAATGGTTTTATAAATGGGTTGAAGTCATCTGCACTGCCCAGGGTGCTGCTCATAGTGCTGTGGAATCAGCAGGATCATCAACAGAGGGCCCATTTGTTGGCACCTGGCCTGTGTTCTAGCCCAGACCTTTGTAACATGATGTGATGATATTTTCCTTGTATGCATTTTTAAATGTTATTTGTACGTATCTTTAAGCTCGAAGCATTTTGTCTGAAATCACTGGTCACACCAAGTGAATGAATTGATTACACAGTACTACTGCTTGCTTCATTTTGTACATGTCACACACAAGCCAACACGCGCCTGGTCCTTCTTGCATAAGGTATGTCAAGTCCTTTGTAGGGTGGGCTTTAAAGAGCAATGAAGTGATGTTGTCGAATTCACATTTGTCCTAGTTATGGCCCAGGGACATTGAGGGGTAGCCTTATTCTTTGAAAATGTGCTAGTGAATTCTGTTGTTTTAAATTATCTTTGGCAAACACGTCCCAAAATGTCTTTCCTTTTGTAAAATATTGTTGCAAGAGGATGGGTAACAGTAACTAAAGTGTTTAAATGTTTTCTGTCCAAATGATAACTCATAACATTTACTGTCTTGCAAACACAGTAACTTGCTGATGTTATGATTTTGAGCCTAATCAATGATGGAGTTCAGAAATTCATTTAATCTGCATAAAGGATCATTCCATTTGCTTATAATATAAATTAATCGTAAGGTAAAGATGGATAACAAACAAGTTATTATACCCTGCTAAGAAATGTTTCTTTTGGCTAATCAAAAAATAGTTCAAAATAGTGTTTTGTATCCACCACCTCAGACTGGAACTGTAGTAGACTAGCTAAGGCATTGAACTTTGAACCACAATGTTGCCAGTTCAGTCCCCACAATATGACTCTAAGCAAAGCACTTAACTAATCTGTGGTCAAGAAAATGTAAACAGTTGGACTGTTGTCTCGTCTTGGTTGCCTTTGTTAAATTTTCAGTCATATATGCAGTAACAATACAGTACCAAATACTGTGGTGAACTTTTCTTTCTACTGTAGCTTATCAGTAGAAATTGTCGTAAGAACTAGTGTTATTAGTGCTAAAATCCAGTGAAAACAGGAAGTGCTGAATTGCTTGCTTTGCACTTATCTTTCTAATTTTTTCATCTTTCAAGCCTCTTTTTTCATAGCTGGGGTACAAACTTAGAGACTAATCTGACAGTTTAAAGTGCCAGACAGAAAACAACTGTAAATGAAACACCATCTTATTGCTAAACATACAATTTCTCAATTTAATCAGATTATAATGCATAATTCTATAACAATAAAAAGCCACTGCAATAACAGTGGTACTGTAAATAAAAATTGAATATTTGGTTAATAAAAAAGCTTCCATTTTTATACACATTTCATCTCTTTTCTTGAATAAAAATCATTTTTGTCCAGATCAGCTGGTCACAGTATGTATGCTGTCTGGCTCTCTTCTTCACCTTTACCTTCCAGCATTATTGCCCAGTTCCCCAAAGGGCACCCAGCCAGATGCTGGTGTCATTACTATGCCATTAGTCAGCAGCAATGAAGCCAACTTTACTAACCCCTCCTCTGGGCAATGCCAGCCTGGCAAGACATATCAAGCACCATGGAGGTCTGCTGTCTTGGCACTGTTTCAAGTGCTAGCATCATGAGCACAGTAACTATTGTGTTATCCTTTGGGAATATTTCATTTTTGGAAAATATTCTACCCCAGTTCTGTTTGTTTAATTACTGACTCTTCATACAGGTGTTTGTTTTTGTAACATTACTACTCTAAAATCCATCTACTTTGGCACTAGAGCAGCAGCTATTTCAGTTCAATAGATTCTTTATGCTTCAGGTGGTTTTTCATTCCTGTTGCTGTTTTTATTGTCTGTACGTTGCCCAAACTTTTGGATGTTTTCAGGCATGACTATGAATGGTAAACTTTGTTGACTTTCCCTGGCTTCATAATGCCACCAGCTGTTGTAGGCAGGGTACCATGTATTATTTTGGCACTAAAACAAACAATCTGTGAAATGTACAAGATAATTTTGTAATTGAAGATTATGAAGGTCAAACACACTGGCTATACAGTTAGGTCCATAAATATTTGGACAGAGACAACTTTTTTCTAATTTTGGTTCTGTACATTACCACAATGAATTTTAAATGAAACAACTCAGATGCAGTTGAAATGCAGACTTTCAGCTTTAATTCAGTGGGGTGAACAAAACGATTGCATAAAAATGTGAGGCAACTAAAGCATTTTTTTAACACAATCCTTCATTTCAGGGGCTCAAAAGTAATTGGACAATTGACCCAAAGGCTATTTCATGGGCAGGTGTGGGCAAGTCCGTCATTATCAATTAGGCAGATAAAAGGCCTGGAGTTGATTTGAGGTGTGGTGCTTGCATGTGGAAGATTTTGCTGTAAACAGAAAACATGCAGTCAAAGGAGCTCTCCATGCAGGTGAAAGAAGCCATCCTTAAGCTGCAAAAACAGAAAAAACCCATCTGAGAAATTGCTACAATATTACGAGTGGCAAAATCTACAGTTTGGTACATCCTGAGAAAGAAAGCAAGCACTGGTGAACTCAGCAACGCAAAAAGACCTGGACGTCCACGGAAGACAACATTGGTGGATGATCACAGAATCATTTCCATGGTGAAGAGTCAACCAAGTGAACAACACTCTCCAGGGGGTAGGCGTATTGATATCCAAGTCTACCATAAAGAGAAGACTGCATGAAAGTAAATACAGAGGGTGCACTGCAAAGTGCAAGCCACTCATAAGCCTCAAGAATAGAAAGGCTAGATTGGACTTTGCTAAAGAACATCTAAAAAAGCCAGCACAGTTCTGGAAAAACATTCTTTGGACAGATGAAACCAAGATCAACCTCTGCCAGAATGATGGCAAGAAAAAAGTATGGAGAAGGCGTGGAACAGCTCATTATCCACAGCAGACCACATCATCTGTAAAACACGGTGGAGGCAGTGTGATGGCTTGGGCGTGCATGGCTGCCAGTGGCACTGGGACACTAGTGTTTATTGATGATGTGACACAGGACAGAAGTAGCCGAATGAATTCTGAGGTGTTCAGAGACATACTGTCTGCTCAAATCCAGCTAAATGCAGTCAAATTGATTGGGTGGCGTTTCATGATACAGATGGACAATGACCCAAAACATACAGCCAAAGCAACCCAGGAGTTTATTAAAGCAAAGAAGTGGAAAATTCTTGAATGGCCAAGTCAGTCACCTGATCTTAACCCAATTGAGCATGCATTTCACTTGTTGAAGACTAAACTACAGACAGAAAGGCCCACAAACAAACAGCAACTGAAAGTCGCTGCAGTAAAGGCCTGGCAGAGCATTAAAAAAGGAGGAAACCCAGCATCTGGTGATGTCCATGAGTTCAAGACTTCAGGCTGTCATTGCCAGCAAAGGGTTTTCAACCAAGTATTAGAAATGAACATTTTACTTCCAGTTATTTAATTTGTCCAATTACTTTTGAGCCCCTGAAATGAAGGGATTGTGTTAAAAAATGCTTTAGTTCCCTCACATTTTTATGTAATCGTTTTGTTCACCCCACTGAATTAAAGCTGAAAGTCTGCACTTCAGCTGCATCTGAGTTGTTTCATTTAAAATTCATTGTGGTAATGTACAGACCCAAAATTAGAAAAAAGTTGTCTCTGTCCAAATATTTATGGACCTAACTGTATGATATGACACAAAAGTAGAGATTTTAGTCAACATAGTTTTTTAATTTTGTTACACACCACTTTGTATTTATATATTGCAAGTTATTTTGGGCTCGGCTTGATGTTTTTATATGTTTGACTGCACAGTGGCTGGCGGTGCTGCTTTGTGGACTTCACATTCTAGGTTCAAATCCTGTGAAAATTTTCTTTGGGTGCTCTAGCTTTCTTTCCACATTCCCAACTACACTTGTGTTGGGTTAATTTGTGATTCCAAACTGGTCCCAGTTTGAGCGCAGGTGTTTGCTGCCTTGTGACCAGTGCTACTAGGATAGGCCCCTGTAGGTTTAATTGGGCAATGTAATATTTGCAGATGCCAGCCCTTACAAATGAAAGTGTGTCACATTAAAATTATTTGGATTTATATAACCCTTTTATGTACATGTTTTTGTAAGATCATTTTATCCCCATCTTTACCTACAATTCAGTATTTGCAGATTTTTGCAGATCTGACATTTTTATAGTGCATGAAATTAGACTTGGAGAATACTATACCTGTGTCACTGTTTAAAATATTTGCTGTGGGGAGAACTCCTATGGTGAATATGAAAAGTAGAAAGATTTCTCTCGGGATATTTGGTGGAATGCTGTTTATGCAAACTTCACAACATGCTGTTGTGCTCTACAACAGTAATGGCTGTTCATATGGAATAAAAAGAAGTAGCTGTATATTGACAGTTCCATTTAGCCCTCCTTGAGTCCAAGCTGTAGAAGGTTAAACAGTAATTGATAATGGCTGAATCACCAGCTGTCACATGAAGGCCTTTACCTTAGGAGCTGTCAATATACTCTAGTATGTCCTTTTAAATCATATCATCTCTTACTAAACACACAAAGTTCCCTCTTAAATTCATGTACTCATGTATATTAATATTAATCACAAGACAAAACATTCTTTTTTTCCATGTCCCAGTACACAGCAGAATAAAGTGATCTGGGATTTGGTGCTTCAGGCCAGAGGGGAACCTGCATGCTTGTAAGTTTTCAGTTTTAGATTTAATTGACTCCTTAGCGTTACACATTTTTTCTTTTTCTTTTTTTTTTTTTATTTAAAGGGTAAGACCAAACACATACCAGTTATCTGGTCCCAATGCCCCTGGCAGGCAACCTACAACTCTGTGTAAAATATAGACTAATATTCGTAAATATGGCAAGCATTACTCCAGCTTGGCATTATTGGTGGGTTGAGATTAGAGACCTCATAACCATGCCAGTGTATGCATGCATTACCTGCAAATGACATAAAAGAGATATCACTTCCATACTATGAAGTTTTCATTGGTCTTCTGGCTTTTTATTGCATCTATGATTTAGTTACATTACTGCAACATTCACAGAGATAAGAACATTAGCTTATACTATAAATCCCACAACTTTATAACTTTCAAATTTAGCAGTATATAATAAACTGTTCTATAGAAAATAATTGGACAAAGTATCAAATCAACATATAATTAAATAAACTTGAACGTTCCTTAAAAAAGTGAAATGTCATTCGGGAGACCACGTATTTCTCTAAAAGTAAAAATCTTTTTATTTTAATAAGCATACAGTATGTACACTTAACTACAGTGTGTGTTCTTGTCTGTCATACTAGTCATTTTAACATTTAAGTCCAATTAAATGGGTCCTCAGAAAGACCAAAAATTCTTACAAAAATTACACTTTTTAAAAAATCCTGGGGTGTATTAACTTAAGAGATGTGGATTCACACTCTCTTCCTCGTGGAACGGTGAGTGCCAGAAAGTGGGCAGATTCAGGCATTTCATTGTGTACAGTACATGAACACAAATATACACAAAATCAGGAAGCCGTCGAATATGCTGTAGTTTCAGGGACATCACTAGGTTTGAGAGACAAAGTTTCTGTACCTCCATTATATTTGCCCTTAAATCCACAGTCACGTCACTTGTGGGGATTTAAACAATGTACCGGAACTTATTCTTCATTCCAATGTGAGTGTGAAATCCAGGTCCCCTCTTATCATTTTATAATGATGATAATGGGCATGATACAAAGACAATTCCTAAATAATGTACTACAAAAGCTGAAAGAAAATGGCATTTTTTAATGTTATTATTTAATAGCAATTCGATCACATAATAAGTTAGGACAGGCTCTGCAAGCTTCTCAGCTTGCACTTCAGCTGCCATGCTGCTGTGTTAAAAATGAGTTTTTTCCATTGTACGTGAAATGGAAACGTATGCTAAACATATGTCATTGCGATTTAAGCAACAATTCGTAATTCAGATTTTTTACTGCTGAAGGCGATTGTCCAGTGTGAATGAACTAACTTATGTAAGTGATACACTGTCAAAGAAGAATATGTCACAGCTGTGCTGCCTTCCATTAATGTGTATTCCATTATAAAGAGATACTTTTCATTCAGCCATAAAACAGTTGGGTATGGGGAGGAGCTTTTTAAATATTTCTCTCAAAATGGGTGGAGACGTCTGTGGCAGTTGATGTGGGTTTCTTAAAGTGTACAAGTGCCAGATGGTACTTTACATTAATCTCAGTTGCTTACTGACCTCAAGTGTTGCAACACCATTACTGGTGTACTGCCTGCAATGTCAAGTGCGATTTAAGCAACAGTTTGTAGTTCATTCAATCATAAAACAGGCTGGAAAAAAGCTTTCTAAATAAATCTCTCAAAATGGGTGGAATCGTCTGTGGCAGTGGATGTGGTTTTCTTAACTTGTGTAAGTGCCAGGACACATTTTACATTAATCTGGCTTACCTGAAGTGACACAACACCATTAAAGGTGTACTGCCTCCAATTTATACAAATGCTTGTGAGAAAAATCTAAGACTAGGTTGTAAGTTGACCCCATATGTGAATAATGAGAAGGTAACTTTAATAGAGAAAGTTAAGTTTTGCTTTCTTATTAATTGATTAGAGTCTTTATTTTGGGTTGCTGGAATTCATACGAGAAGAGCTTATTCTGTGCCAGCGTTTATTGAGGTTACTGATTAGATGCTTATGACTATTCTTTGAAAGTTCTTGAGTATTTACAGGCCATGTATCTCTTTGGTAATTATTCATATTGAATTGTATTTATTCTTAATACTGAATTTAGAAAGCATGCTGCCGTGATTGTTGCCTCATGGAGGTAGAATCCTGGGTTGAAATTCCACTCCCACACCCACTCAGTGTGTTTTGATTCTTGCACATACTTCCCATATCTGTGTGAATTTTTCTGTTGATACTCCAGGTTTTCTCCCCACGTATCAAAGATTTTGTCTGTTATTGTGAGCGAGATTGTGGAAATATAATTAAATGGACATAAGAAGGAATGGAGCCCTATCAAAGAATAAGCTCCTATCTTATGCTCAGTGTCACTGGGGTTGTTACCTGTGACCTTAAATTGGCTTAGTGAATTAAGAAGTTGACTTTAAATCATGGGCATTGATGTAATGTACGGTGTGTGTTGAAAATATCAGTGTGTTATTTTCAATGTGATGATATCAGAGTTAAAAATATATAGTATTATCATTCAGCGTCTTTTAATTGATTTTCTTTTTATTTTGAAAATGGTTTTGATGTGTTACATTAAGTATTTATTTGGATTTTTTTATATAGGCTATTAAAAGAAAAGAGATAGAGACCTGCTAAATGTAATTAAGGGGAGGTATCATATTAAAAATGTATAGTTTTTAATTTTTCTCAAAGTACTTTTTGAAAACAGCTGTTTTACATGACTGAAAGATCCACGTTTCAAGTGTTCTTTTTATGTTCATTACAAATATTTTTTATTTCTGTGTTTTTAAATGAGAAAAATATGTTATTAAAACTGGAGAGAACAAAAAAAAAGCTTAAGAAATTGCCGGCTTGCACTGCATTGATGCTTAAGGAGAGCACTTCACTGTCTGCTGTGCTTCCCTTACATTTATCATCTGCTGCTCATGATTAATAGGCCAGCAATACACCTAAACAGCACCTACTGCTACTTTTTACCTGAGCTTACTGCTTCCTCATTTGAATAGGTGAGAAACTAAAGTCAGTTGCACAATTTAAGCTAGATTCCATCATTCAAAAATTCAGTCACAGTTTCTTCTGAATTTCTCAGCTGCCCCCAGGCAAAGGCTCAGTGTTGATACTGAGATTAATCCCAAAAGAGTTCCGTATTTCTCAGCAGAGAAATTAAAGCTTGCCAGTTTTCCTTTCACCTGTCCTTCTGACAGCTCTGTCAGTAATGATGGGCCTTCTACATGGCATAATCCTCATCCTATGGTAAAGAATAATTTATTAAGAAATTAAGGGGCTTAGCTCTTCTCCGTCAGGTTGGTCTTCAAAAAGTTGGCTGATAGCAGTGACAGCGTGATTATCAATGAAAAATTATTTAACAGTACCTTGGGGCTTTTTTATACAAAGCCTAATAAGTCACATGGGTGGATATCAATCAAATGTATCCCCTTTAGATTTTGTAAATATTCCCTGAGGTTAAGGCAAATTACGTTGATTATATGGCTTCTATACATGTAGTTCAGAGTGACTGTGGGGCAAGGGCCTAGTTTAAGGAGAGCATATATTTTTAGAAGCAAGGCAGGCAGTATGACATGTTTGCTGATATAGAGATGACACAGTTTCCACTACTGTGTTTCTGAATTCTAGTTAGACCAATAGAACTTGATGGGAAAAATGTGTTTTTTATTGTCTGCTTGTTGCTAAACTTACACATACTGACAGCATGTACTTTGATAACTTATAGCACCTGAGTGAATTCCAAGTCATTGCCAATTTGGGCAGGCTGTCATTTTTAGAGCTGCTTCTGCAAGCAACTATATTCTGTAAGTTAAATCGAATCCAGATAAAGATGTATATAATCTGGGAATAATCTGATTCTCCCGTCACGTTTATTTACTTGATTTCTTTAGTGTATTTTATTACATTCATAGTCTGGTGCTTCTTTTGAAAATAAAGCTACATTACTGACCATTTATGAATGCTCATGGGTACTGTATGTACACACACAGTGTTGCAATATAAATGTTTCTCAGCATGTCCCCTTTGGTGGGATCATCTGAGACAGGTGTGTTGAAAAGTAGTGCAGTGGTTACTGCTGCTACTTCATGAATCCAGTGGTCTGGATTCAAATATAATATCTCTGTTAAGTTTGCACATTCTTATGGGTTTCTGACCCCAAAAAGCAGAAACTGGGATATAACAATGTTTTATGAATATATAAAATTGGTTAAAAGCAGTAATTGGTGAGAGCAAAAACCTTCAGAGATCAACTTGTATAGTGATGAGTCCCATGTTGTATTAAAATGTCAGGAAACATATTCTTTGTCCGATGTCACTGTGCAACTGAATCCAATTAACCAGCAATTGATGTCCTTGTCTCACAATGCTATCTGTTATTTCCTTATTTCTATACTAAACCAAAACTTAGCATATTGTATTGGACTCTTTGATTCTGGATGAGATTAAAAGCTGTATATCAATTTAAATTAATATGAAATGGGCAGGTGGAGGGTTGATGTGGTTAGTGTTGATGTCTTGCATTTTCCAGAATTGGAATTGGTTCCTGGCCCAGTCTGTGTAAGTTGTGTAGCTTAAAAGTTCTCTCTGTGTCTGTTTTCTCCAAATCCTGAAGTTTCATCCCAAAGGTGTCTTAATTTAAATGATGTCTAAATCGGCTCCGAGAAGGGAGTGTTTGTCTGATTTTTACCTTGCAATACACATTGTTTGTCATCTGGAGTTGTTATTGTGTTGTGTTCCATAGTGCTGGCATGCTCTGTGTAACAGAGTAAGTGAATTAAAAATATGAGTGGATAAATGGATAAAAATTAAATGTATAGCATTATGAACTTGTGTCCTCAAAGGAGAAGAGTGACAAATGTCTGTGTCAGGATTTAGAGAGGGTCTAAAAAAGCTTGCTGGCATATATATACTTTCTGAAAGTAATTTATTTCAGGAAAAATGACTGTTCTCTGACTCTTATTTATCATTATGTGCACTTGTGGAGCATCCACGGTCTTTGTCTGCTACTTTGGTTCCTTCATATGTGAAAGACTTGCATCCAAGATTAAGTGGCAACTCTAAACTGGTCCCAGTCTACAAAAGTGTTGGTGTTTGTGTGGTATACTAGTGGCCTAAATGTTAGGGGGGCTCCTGTCTTATACCTTGAAGCCGGAAGATGACCCCATATGACTAAGTTAGGAATATGCAGGCTCAGAAAATAAATACATGTTTATAATATAAAAGCTGATACATGAAATACTGTATGAACTATTGATTAGATTTAATATAATATCATAGTAACACTTTAGGTACTACACAAATGCATTTATTACTCATATGTTGTTATGAACAAACCCTTAATACTTTCAAATCATCAATATGGTGTTTATTTATTTATGCAGTGTGGCCTACAAAAATAACTTAACTTTGGAATGGTCAGAAGTGACTTAAGTGAGACGAATTTCTCTTGATATTGTATACTTCAGTGCAAAACCTGTGAGTTCATAATATTTAAAGGTAATTTATAAAAAAAATGTACAGATATATATATCAGCAGTTTATCAATATTTTCTGTGTGTTATGAAGACCAAAATAAGCCTTTGTTAAGGTCTTGGTACATAACAGTATGCAAGTAATAGATGTGTTTTTGCAGTACCTAAGCTAGTGTTACCTATATCATTAAAAAAACATATTATTGACAAAGTTATTCAGTGAAGAACTGATTTAAATAACCACCGAACTGTAACAATTGTAAAATAAACTACATAATTTCATCATTTGTGAGAGAAGTAGCATTTCCTTTGTAAACAAATACATCTAGCATAAACATTATATGATTTAGTTAAATTACCAAGTAATTCCAAACTTCTTTTTCCCTCCCTTTATAACCCATTCAATGCTTATAATTTTTCTTATCTGTTTCTATTTTACTTTTTAAAAATGTTTTCAGGAATGCTGATCCCTGGAGTGAAATTGATTGAAAGATTGTGAATGCTATTAACCAGTTTTGAAAAGGGCTCAACCTTTTTAACCAATGATTAAGGAACTGACTCCGGAGCTTCAGGGCTCAGGAATGCTCTTGAACTCTGCCGTTCAGAAATAATGAACTGTCTCTCTCTTTCATGAAACATCACAGTGAATTAAGAGTTGCCAAATAACTGAGCTATGGCCTACTTCTTATTGAAGAAATCAAGAGAAATCCAATGAGATGAATAGCTCTTTGTGTTTTGCATTACATTTTATAGATTAGTCTACAGTAAAATGCTAGTTTTGAGTTTATCATGGTATATTGTGTGCACTGCATGGATAGTTATGATATTTTAATAAATGGTGTTATATTACTAAAATAGTATTTTATTAAAATACAGCTGCAGAATTGTCATGCATTTAGCACTGTAATAAGTGTGAGACTTTCTGATATATTTAAGAGCAATCAAGTTCATTGTTACAATTTGTTATCATTCTTCCCCAAATTTTACATTTCCCTACCAGTCTGAACAGCAATTAAATGGGTCTTACAAGACATGTTTACGCAGTTAATATGATGAGATATACAAATCTGGAACATTTTATGTTTTATTAACTTATGATCAGACTGAAGTGGTTACATTATTTTCATTTTAATGGAATGGAATGGAATTTTAACAAAATAAATAAACAAATGATCAACTGTATTGCAGACTACCATTCTTGGAATAAGGTGATTTTTTCTAAATTAAATTACTGAGCAGTGATATTGCCTCAAGCCAAATGTTGTTATATTAAAGTAAGTTACAGTTATTAACTATGATCTACTACCATTTTAATGCAATACCTTACTGTTTTTATTAGCCAGGGAAGTATACACTGTAATAGTTGTTAAATGCATTTTTTCTTTTTTTTTATTTTACTTTTGGGTCATTTTTATGTTTTTTGTGCTGTAATATGATAAAGCATCTTAAAAAAAGCACATCAATGTAGCATTGCTTCAGATTAAGAAATGTAATAGAGACATGAATGAGCATTCCAGTTCTTTCATTCTTTATATGCAAGCACTTGCAGTTGCATTGTTTATTTCAAAAATGTGATTTTTTTTAATTAATAGTATTTTATGAGTTATGTGCATGTTGTAAATTTCTGCTTGCTTGAAGGATGTTATTCAGTTAAGCAATTGAAAGAGTAATTAGATAACTAACATTGCAAAATGATATAACCAGCCATGCTTACACTGATATTTCCTAAGTATATAAATAAATAAACAAAGCAGGTGTTCTGTGATTTCTGTGCGCTAAACTGTAATAGCACACCTTGGGTTTCATGACAGAAAGGTATACAGTCACTTAGATGTCACATGACTTTATAACAGTATTGCCTCACTCATGAGTGATGTTTTTGGACTGCGGCCAGTGTTTTAGAGAACTGCACCATGCTCCACTTATGTTTGTACAGTCTGTTCGTTTTATTCCTACGGGTTTGGTTTCATTCCAAGCCCGCCTACCGTTGGTTGGTCTAAATAACGAAAAAGAAATTTGGAGTTGGTTCCTGGCATCAAGGTCTTATTTCACTGCAGTCGTACACAGTGTGGTACCAAGGCACAAGACCAAAAAACCCTCAGTGCTAGAATTTAACACTAATCCACTTCTCTTAAAGCTGAAAAATATTAATAAGGGGAAAAAAATTGGATTTCAAATAAATCCCCTTTTAAGTAATCACTGTAAACAAAGTCTGTTTGCCTTAAAAAAATTTAAAAAAAACTCTTTAACGGTTGCCTTCTAACACAACTGCATGTGCTAATGAATCCAAAGCTGTTAATATGGTTCCTTCAGTTAAATTGATTCATGCATTTTGAAGAGAACATTATCTAATGAATTTACTTTGAATAGAAAGCAATTAAAAGGACAAATCAGTCTGATTAACCCCAAAGTCACCTAACTGCCACAAATGGTGTACATTTTTAAATGATTTTATATATGAGGGGAAAAAAAAACTAGAGCAGATTTGCTCTCTTTTTGCCCTTTACTAATCCATATAAATTAATGAACAAAAAGTTAATTTCTATGATGACCCTACTCTAATATAACCTGGATTATGCTGCTTTGCAATATGGTTTATGTCATAATATTAAAGACTAATCAGATTTTTCAATCAAGTGATTACCTTCTTTGAAAACAGTTCATGTTTTAGTTAACCTGACACTTTTTTACAATTTTCTTCCACTTAGCAAGTTCAGTTATCATTATGAACACCTAAAGCATTTGTGTTTGTTAAGCGATTAAAAGTTCCTCACCCTGAATCTTCCAAAGATGCATCTATCCCAGGCTTTGCAACAATAAAGCAATCACTTCTTGTCAATTTAATGTCCGGGCGCCTCACAGTATTATAGTGTGTAAAACAATTTCTCTTCCCATTCTTCATGCTCGTATGTCTGCAGCTCTGACAGACTGTTTCCAAATAGTTTTTGCCTAACATGCTTTCCTAATCTACTGTATCATTCCCATATTGCATCTTTATGTTATGTAGTGCTATTTGCTGTAGACACCGTCTCACTGTTCTGCAATAAAAATGCATTGGTTTATCACTCTTAAAAAGTTCAAATGAAGATAAATAAAACTACCTGGCATCTCTAAAAAATCTTTTGCATTGCCATCCTTTTAGAATTCTTAAGTGATTGTTTAAATTCACTGTACATTAAACAAACCTGTAGGTGAGCAGAGCATTGAAGTTTCACTATGCCTGCCCATTAAGATCAAAGTAGCCAGGCGGTGTATTGAACAGCAGGGTGTTTCTGTATTGTATTTGAACTTTCTCATTTTGTTCACTTTTGCAGCCTCGTTCACCAGCCGAGTGTTACAGACCCTGCTGAGGGATGTGAAATTTGGAGAAACAGTCTCTTACAAGCACTTAGCAGAAATGGCAGGCAATTTCAAAGCAGTGCGTGCTGTAGGAGGAGCAATGAGAAGCAATCCTGTAAGTTGAAGGCTGAGTCTGAAATACTGTATATTTGCACTTTCAGTTCAGCATTTTTTCTTCTTTTTTCCTTCTTGTTACGAGCCAGCTTTACAGCAATCTAGTTAGACGCTATGTCTGAAATGAGTATGAATTTGTTTTATGTGAAGTGCAATTGACAAAGCAGTACCTTAAGAGCTGCATTGTGCAGACAAGCCAGTGCTCCTTGTAGACACATCATTGAGGATTATGTGTGCCTAGCACAAACAAAGACAACAATGCAATTAGAAGGTAAGCCAGCTGGCAATGACAAACCTTTTTCTTGTACAGTGTTGCAAAAATGGATTAGGATATTAACATTATAACAAGGTAAGTTTTACAATAATCAAGTTTTTCCAATATGTTTTTGGAGTTCTTGCTGTAATTTGTTAAATAGCCACCAACTCACAGATTACATCTGCAAAAAAGAAAAAAGAACAAAAAAGATCGGCCAAATTTTTGCTAGCAAATGACCATATTGAACTCTGCTTCCCTTCCCAATCTATTAAGTCAGGGGTAGTGTGAAATTCCTTCATCACATATCTTACAAGTTTTGCTTTGTAGTATGCTCAGCTGTTATAATTCATACAATGACCTTCAACTTTATGAGAAGGTAAGAAAAGGTGCCGGTAGCTGCTGAGAAATGCAGAGTTGTTTCTGCATATTATACCAAGGACGCTAGTGGTGTAGCTCACCTTTTACTTGGAGGGGAAAAAAAAATACTTCAAATACTTTTCTGTGGTTCAGATTGATTATGAGGTCTGTGGTCCTCAAAGGGCACCAGCAGAGTTCAATTAACAGGCTCATTAGAATAGTACAGGAGGACCATAAAGAAACCATACAGGCTCCTGGGAGTTAGCGAATGGTGGGCTGATTAGTTCAAGGTCATCTGAAATGACTGTTCTGAGACTTAAGTAAGATGTCACCACTAGTCCATTAATAAATATGGAAATGCACTCCTTTGTGTGATAAGTATACGATTTCTAAATAGAGTGAGTGGGGATAGACAGACAAAACAAAAAGGAGTTCTGACTAAACTTTTTATGATGATTTTTAGAGCTGATTTGCTCTGAATCAAAACCATACATCTTCTATAAACCAAATAATAAGTTACTACAGTTAGAAGCTATGTTAATGCATTATTCAACAAATTCATACATGCAAGTTCAGAATATACGTTTTGATAGGTCAGAACTGAAATAAATGACCCTTCAGCTATGTTAAATCCTAGTGACTATTTCTTGGCACTTGTTAACATGCAGGGATCAATGTTGATCAGCTAATTTCACCAAAGAGTTATTCACAGTGAATTTGCTGTGTTCACGTTCACCCTTGTTCATCGAATTATTTACTGATAATTCGGCCGGTTTAGAACTTTTCCCCCAGCGTTCCATAATGTTTTGCGAGGCCAGGGCGACATCCCCAAGATGTACAACAGCCAACATTGGATGGGACCGCCCACCCCGGGTATATAATGCTGATTATTTGCATTACAGACTCTGTAGGACTTAGTCAATGGTAGAACAAATAAGTAAATAATGCAGGTTCTCAAAATGTTATTTTTATGAAACATATACAGCATAAATAACGAGTTATCTTTGCATGTCATCAAATGTGCAGGTCGATCTTCGAGTGCATGTCAGTATAAGAGAAGGAGGCATGTGCTGTTTGCATGCATAATTAGCCACGTGGAGATAAAAAACAAACCTTGGAGGAGCCTCACTTCCCCCAAAATGCAGGAGACTCTTCAGTCTTTGGAGCGGCACCTTTTTGGCTACAATAACCAGTCCAGTAGAGTTGGCAGACATTCATCTAGCCTTGAAGGACACTTTAGAGATAATTGTACCATTATAATCCAGTCAAATCTAGTTCAGTTAGTCCTTCCCCACTGACTTCAAAGCATTTTGCCAAGTTCGGTGATATTTGTGAAAACTTCTGTGATTTCTCCGAACTCTGCGGTGAAGCGAACACCGTGGAGTTGCTCATCACTAGCAGAGATATCTGTCTAGCTTTGCATTAGCCCAGGATGATTGAATGTGGGTGCGACAGTTAGCCCAGTGATCGACTACAACCCAGAGTAGCGTGTGGTTCCTGTCTTGTACCCATTGCTGCAGAAATGGGCACCTGCCCCATTCAACCTTGAACTGAAGAAGTGCATTAAAAGATGGGTGGTTGAAAACAGAATGAATGTGCAAAATCCACATGAATGGGGTCTGGGCCTTATCTGCATTAAATAATATTGAGAAACATAGAGCAGCTCTGTTGTAATACTTTGTTCAGCCAAAGTATACAGTATTCTATTCTAAAGTGCAGATGAAGAAGGTGATCTGACCCTACATTTTTGCAAACGACACATGATGTATTCTGTCATGTGAGAACGCAAGCTCTTTATGGTTTTAATCTGGGATTGAATGCTTGTTGTGGAGTTAGCATGTTTCCCTAATGTTAGCACTGGGCTCCACTGTTTGCTAGGTTTCCATTTAGCTTTTGAAAATTAAACTGTTAGGCTGATTGACAATTCTATTGACAATTCTCCATTGCCTTGGTAAATTGAATGAAATACATCTATAAGTGTGCATCATTTTGCAAAAAATGCAGCAGAAAACTTTTTTTTCGGTTTTAGTTAATTGATATTTACTGTATTTGCTAAAATAAATCTATCCATCTGCCTATTATCATAGCTGATGAAACACATTGTATGCACTCACCAGCCACTTTATTAGGTAAACCTGTTCAATGACTTGTTAACCAATATCTAATCAGCAAATCACATGGCAGCAGCTCATAGGCATGTAGACATTGTCAAGAAAACCTGCTGAAATTCACACCAAGCATCAGAATGGGAAGAAAGGTGATTTAAGTGACTTTGAACGTGGCATGGTTGTTGGTGCCAGACGGGCTGGTCTGAGTATTTCAGAAGCTGCTGATCTACTGAGATTTTTACACGCAACCATCTCTAGGGTTTACAGAGAATGGTCCAAAAAGGGAAAATATCCAGTGAGAGGCAGTTCTGTAGGCGAAAAAATGCCTTGCTGATGCCAGAGGTCAGAGGAGAATAGCCAGACTGGTTTGAGCTGATAGAAAGGCAACAGTAACTCAAGTAACCACTTGTTACAACTGAGGTTTGCAGAAGAGCATCTCTGAATGCACAACATATAGCAGATGGGCTACAGTAGCAGAACACACCGGGTGCTATTCCTGTCAGCTAAGAACTAAGGCTACAATTCACATGAGCTCACCAAAACTGTACAATAGAAGATGGGGAAAATTGGTGCCAGGTCATAATGAGCCTCAATTTTTTGCTGCAACATTCAGATGGTTGGGTCAGAATTTGGAGTCAACAACATGAAAGCATGGATCCATCCTGCTTTGTATCAATGTTTCAGGCTGGTGATAGTGGTGTAATGATGTGAGGGATATTTTATTGGCACACTTTGGGCCACTTAGTACCAGTTGAGCATTGTTTTAATGTCACAGCCTACCTGAGTATTGTTTCTGACCACGTCCATCCCTTTATGACCACAGTGTACCCATCTTTTGATGGCTGCTTCCAGCAGGATAACGTGCCATGTCACAAATCTCAGATCATCTCAAACTGGTTTCTTGAACATGACAATGAGTTCACTATACTCAAATTACCTACACAGTCACCAGATATTAATCCAATAGAGCACCTTTGGGATATGGTGGAATGGGAGATTCACATCATGGATGTGCAGCCAACAAATCTGTATAATGCTATCCTTGAGGAATGTTCCCAGCACCATGCTGAATCTATGCTACAAAGAATTGCAGCAGTTCAGAAAGCAAAAGAAGGTTCAACTCGGTACTAGCAAGGTGTGGGTAATAAAGTGGCCGGTGAGGAGTGTGTGTGTGTATATGCATGTGTGTGTGTATATATATATATATATATATATATATATATATATATATATATATTGTAACAGATGAAGCGCTTGTCCACCTCTTGAACCCTCAGGTACCACTCTTCAGACCAGGTGAAAGTACAACAATATTTTATTTTACTATTGTACAGTGCACAAAGCACTACACACACCACACTACTCATATACTACAATAATAACTCTCCTCCTCGCCCAGACACTCGCTACCCTTCCTCCCAGCTCTGCTCAAATGTCTGGGCTTACCCAGAGTCCTTTTATAGCCCCTGACCCGGAAGTGGTTCTAAGCACAACCCGCAAGTCCATTTCCTTCCGGGTCAGGGCAAACAGTCCTCTTCGTCATCCCGGGAGCACGTCGCTTCCTCGTGACTGTCACGTGGAAGTCACGTGACTGTGACGCGCTCCCGGGTTATAGGGCATGTAAGAGTCCACTAGCCCCTTCACAGCGACTCCTGGCGGCCCCCAAGGTATCCAGCAGGGCTGTGTCACAACACTACAAAGTCCATGAGGCCCTGCTGGAACTCGGGGCACAAATATGCTGTCCGGAGGGCTCCTCCTAGCGGCCTGGGGGTGGCGACCGGAGTCCATAGCCGGTCGTCTGTCACAATATATATAATATATATATATATATATATATATATATATATATATATATATATATATATATATATATATATATATAAAAATATATATATATATATAAAAATATATATATATATATATATATATATATATATATATATATATATATATATATATATATATATATATATATATATATATATATATATATATATATGGTTGAAATAGTTTACTGTCAAATAAATGCAAAGAGTACGCGACACGTGTTTCGCCCTCATTCTGGGCTCATCAGGCGTACACACTCCGTTGCACTCCCTCTCGGGAATCGAACCTCGGACGTCAGCACCAGAGGCGATGCCCCTAATGTTGCGCCACGGCGTGTGGTTCGTTTATTTGACAGCATGTAGATCGGGGTAATTACATTCACGGCATTCGAAGTCTGTGTCACAATCTGATTGTATGGGTGGTTACCTACCAGGTAACGCTTGTGGTTGGCCAGCAATCTGCTAACATCCGCCACGGTGCCCTCAGTTTGTGAAGAGCAGATCATAGAATGGTTGAAATAGTTTACTGTCAATGATGAGCCCAGAATGAGGGCGAAACACGTGTCGCGTACTCTTTGCATTTATTTGACAGTAAACTATTTCAACCATTCTATGATCTGCTCTTCACAAACTGAGGGCACCGTGGCGGATGTTAGCAGATTGCTGGCCAACCACAAGCGTTACCTGGTAGGTAACCACCCATACAATCAGATTGTGACACAGACTTCGAATGCCGTGAATATATATATATATATATATATATTGAGGCATGCCGCTGTGGGTGGTACCCAGCTGGGATGCCCAGGAAGCCCGGAGGAGGGCTTGTGCCTCCTCCAGACCACAAGGGGGCGACTGCCCTGGTTTCTTTGGGGGCCACGGGTACAGAGCTATGAAGCTCAACCCTGTAGGGGCCTGTGGTCTCTGCCAGGGGGCGCCCCAATGCCTGGAGAGCCCTGGACCTCAGCACTTCCGCCACAGCAGGAAGTGCTGGGGGGAAGAAGAGCAGGGACACCCGGAGTGCTTCCGGGGATGCAGCTGGCACTTCTGCCACACTGGGGCGTGTCGGTGGGAGATTGCCAGAGCACACCTGGAGCACATCCAGGTGCTTATAAAAGGGGCCGCCTCCCTTCATTCACAGCTGGAGTTGGGTGAGGAGAAAGACAAGGTCTGGAGGGAAGAGAAGGAGGCGGCCTGAAGAGTGAGGCATAGTGTGGTTTGGCCTGGACTTTGGGGGAGTCTGTGGGTTGTGTGGCACTTGAACTGTAAATAATAGGGTTGTAAATAAACGTGTGGTGGTGACTTTAACATGTCTGCCTGTCTGTGTCCAGGACTCGTTCCACAATATACATGTATGTGTGTGTGTATATGTATATTTAGTTCAAGGTGAATATGTATTTTATAGATATAGTTTGTAAGGAAATAATCCACTGGAATAATTTGTATATATGCATTTTTAAGTACAAAACAAGATATTAGTAAGCCAGTGGTGTGGCCATAGTGTTAGAAGTGCATTGAATCAATCTAGTGGTTTTTTTCAGAAACACATCTTCCCTTGAGAGACTGAATTATTCCAGAAGATTGGGAAGAAGTCTCTTTAGAGGAAATAGCTGTCTACATTAAAATTATGTGTTTGTTCATCTGTTTATCAGTCTGACCTAATGTTATAGGATGTGATTTGCATGGCAAAACATAAATGTGTTTTCATATTCAAAGTTCCAGATGTGAAAAATTACAGTCTGTTTTAACTAATAGGATACTGTGTTCAGCCATTATTATATATTCTATAGATAAATAAGCAAGGCCTGCTTCATTAACAATTTACAGTTTTATTAGAGCCCAGTATGTTACATCATATACAGTGTATGGATCTTTCAGTTTTCAGTGCTTAGTTTGAAATCATCTGATTTAAATGTATATGTAATTTGTTAAGTTTAAAGATACTTTAATGTTGTTAATTTTTAAATTTATGAATGACATGATGTGATGGTAAGGAAGGAAACAGGAATTAGATTGAAGCTAACTATAGCCATAAAACTTTGAATGTTTTCAATCTCTCCCTGTGCTGTGATTAGAAGTCCTTCCAGCCAAACAACCCTTCACGATATTGGTATGTCATGGATTTCAACAGTATTTCTTCATACTTTTTGCAGAGTAAGAATGTGCAATGTCATAAATTTTGATAAACAAGTATTTGTAAAAGTAAATAAGCAGATATCCGGTTAACCTCCAAAAAAGCAAAAAACAACAAAAAAAGTGTTTCACCAATAGTCAGAGCACATGGTATCTGAGACATAGAAAGGTATACTTAACATGATGTTAACAAAAAGTGTTTATTTGGAATTTAAACAAATATGCATCAGAACTTAAACATGTAATTAACCGTAGTGCATTACAAATTTGCTTAATGTCATCATGGGCATCATGGCAATATTCAGAGTAAATAAAGAATTTGTGCTTCAATGACTTGTGTATGTATGTTGAACGTAAATTCTATTTACTATTGGTTGTATACATTAAAAAAATAACACTATTCAGTTATGTTTTACAAAAATTAAGCTTCCCTATATCTGTAAACGGCACTCTTAGTAGCCTGCCAGGTTGCAATGTTAGGCCAACAATAACGCTTCAGATCACATATTTTTATTTAAGAAAATCAGCATGTCAGTCTTCCTCTGAGTTTGTTAACAGATATTCCAGCAGTGGAGAAAACCTTTTCAGAGAGGGCACTGACATTGTGAGAACACAGAGATAGTGCTGGATCAAGCAAATGAGTTTTGTAAATCTATTTGTATTATTTTTCCAACAGAAACTTAGTCTTCATTACTGTAATCTTCACCAAACAAAGCCGCAACTGCATTCTCAGTCATCAACTGTTTTCTTGCTGGTTCCAGAGCACAAGCAATTGTCTCACTCTCAGCTGTGTCTTCTGTTTGTTTAGAGAACATGTGGAATTTTTCCTTCAAGTTGTTGTTTTATGTGTTGTTCTACTGCTGAAGCAAAGCAATTCAGATGTTTGTGTCTGGGATCAGCAGCACTGGTAAGCTACATAAGTGTTACTGCTCACTCAGCATAAGTTGTCAACTGCCAGCAGAGTGATTCTGCCATTGTGTTTTTAAGCCCACACATTTTGTGAGATTCTCCATCCTTCGGTATAAGATCGCCATTTAGGAGTGGGCTGGTCCCAGGACAGACCATGGATATGCAGACATTAGACTCGCTGCACAATGCACAGGTAGCATGTCTTCAACAGTCCGCCACTCATCATTCGTTAGCTCCATTGTTCCTGGCCACTTAGTAATGAGTTTTCGGGACTGTGTCTTGTACTCTGGCTCACCATAATGTAGTAGGTCTCTAAAGCTCTTCCCTTCAACAAAGCTTATGGGTAGTGTCCCCTTCACTGTCAGGTTTGTGATTAGTTCTGATATTTTTCCACTCAGACTGAATACATTTTTGGGGTGTGCTAGTAAAAGCAGATATAGACAGTTGTGTGCACTTATGTACTGATTCAAGCATTTTTGCAAGGTGTTTTAGTCTCATATCATTGAACACTGTACTGGTGGAATTGTGGAAGGGAAGTTTACTATTGAAGATCTTGCACATAACAATTCTGATGATTTCTGTTTCAAAATACTGCCAAACTTAGACATTAGAAATGTCTGACATCCTGCCATGAAGTTTGAATAAAATACCCAGATGGTAATTTCACTATTCAAATAATAGCACTCCCAACGGTTGACTGTTTATTCAACTACTCGTACACATACCTATTGCAGACACCGTCGATGTGGATTTTGTCTTATTGAATAAATATTGTGTTTAAGCAACTCACCAGGGTGGCTGCTGAAGTAGCCTCAGTTCAAGTACCCTTTTGACATATGGTACTAAGTTGTATTACACCGTTGTCCTGTTTCACCAGTGTTAGTGCCTCATGGATGCCATAAAAATAACAAAGTAAAAGGACCCCTGAGTTGTCTACTCTTCCTACTTTTACTACTTGTACCAGTATCCTCTCTATCGCTCTCACTATCTTTCTCTGTCTTTCATTCAGGTTGCATTGAGCTGTTTATAACACCATTACTTCATTCACACTTACTCGTCTGTCACCCTCCTGATGCAGACTCCTCTTAGCTCAAGACAGTCTTTACGCCCACACTGTTCATTTTAAGTTCTCTACTGATGTCACTGGAATGTGTGTAGGATTCACTACCGTGAATAGAGGGGAAGAGAGGATCTGCCCAGGTTCAATTCTTACTCCTTTATTTCCCACTAATGTCATCTGCCAGCTGCCTAGTGTTACAATATACATAACACGTCTGTCGCTTACTGAATGTGGGTTCAAATATGATAAATGCTAAATGACTCAACTTTCATGTGTCAAGCTGCTACACTATGTACAAACAGTAACACTTGTGATCAGCTTTATAGTGGGAAATATTTGCAAACATGTTGCACAGTAGTTCTACAGAACACCTGTGCAGAGAAGTGGCAGCAGTCAGTCATATTACAAATAATACTAGCTGTAGCAGCAAAGAATACTTTGAAATTTTGCTGTCGACTATATAGTTCACAGTGTAGACAAAATGCAATAGCAGAGCACAGTCTGGTAGGTCTTTCTCTGAGGCACATTTGACATAGATTACACATAATTTGAACATTTAAGCTTGAACATATTCTTTATATAGTATATCATTTTACAACATTTTACACTGTTCAACAAGAAAGTAATTGCTTAAGTGGATGGAAGTAATACTTGCACCATTATGCTGTAATGTTACAGTGATTGACTCTACTTTGGTTCCTGATGGAACTGAATATATTGTGACTTCTGAAAGTGGCAAGCCCTGCACTCGCTTGTGCTATACAAGCTGTTAGAACCTCATACATAAGTAAGTTAGTTGTAACACATAATCCACACTAATAGAATGCTTGCATCTCCAACTTCAATTTTGGCAAAAATATGTGGAACAGTAAAATCTTTGTTATCTTCCCCGACCTGAGTGGAATCATCATTTAACATGCCCATATTGGGGCCAGTAGATTAATTAAGTCATTCTAAACTCAGACCCAGTTCATTATGATTCTTTTTAGATTTATGGTAAAATTATACTGGCATGGTCAATTCACACTTTGATCACCCTACATTTACAGGCATCACTACTAGATCTTATCATGCCTACAGATATAAATACAAGACTACGTCTGGTGGCATAGTACATGACTTCCTGTAGAGGAGCATTTCAAAGTATGACACTCCATTTGCTGGATATTATCACATTAAGAATATTAGATTACACCTAGGAATCTCAAGGGATGACAGATTACACAATCACCTTGCAACTTCCCAGAACAGTTTCAAATTCCCAAAGTTTTGTGAGTTCCTCTTGTTTTGACAGCCAATTAATGCAGTACTTGACCTCGCCAATAGCGATATGAATGTTTTCCAGGTATGGTTGACTTGAGCCACACTTTTTGCCCATCTTTTTCCCTTTTCTATTCTGTCCTTTTTTGGCAAATATGTGACATTGAATAGGCAAGTCTTTACTTTGTTTTACTAGTCCAAAACACACACAATCTTTCTTTTTTTTATGGTTGCATTGTATGCATTGTACTTCTGGCTGTGTGTACATTGTTTGTCAACTCTCACAAGCATCCTCCTACAATTTGTGAAGTTGCTGAATGTCACACTACATGACAGGTTTTACCGGGGTTGTGTTCCCCAGTTATGTAAATGAAGGCCACTACTGAAAATTGCTGAAAAGATTGTGTGGTTTGACAGGAGGTTTAGGAAGTAAACTTACAGAGTTAAATATCACCGAATACAGATTAAGACCTAGGACTGTATTTTAGGGGTATCTCAGTTTAAGGTGACAGCAGAAGAAGCAATGAGCAGATTTTATAAATTAATGAAGGTGTACATAAATTAAGTTTCACATTCTCTGTTTGAGGTTCAGCTGTGGCAAAAGACTTTTTTTTCCAAAAATGACCCAAACACTTTTGCTGTAATAAACAAAGTGATGAACTTGATTCATAAAATAAGGATATTAGATATTGGTTATATGCCAAGTATATACTTGACCTCACCATTAGCAATATGAATGTTTTCTCGGTATTGTGACTTCAGCCACACTTTTTGACCATCTTTTTCCCTTTTCTGTTCTGTCCTCTAATGGCAAATACGTGACAGTGAACAGGCAAGTCTTTACACTGTTTTAGTAGTCCAAAGCACAAATAAACAAAGCATTGAACTTTATTAATAAAATAAGGATAATACATATTGGATATATGCAAATATATACTGGCACATGACAATAAACAAATAATACAACTCTAAATCTCATGGATTCACAAGCCATGTTTTCAGAAATAACATGTTTATCTTAGTCTTCCACGGAAAGCCAGTCTTGCTTATTTTAATACTTTCAGGATGACCGACAATGTATGGCTGGTTATGCTGAATATGCAGTACCTGTGCCTTGAAGCAGTGGTGAGCTTATGAAAAATGTTTTTGTGCCAGTTAGATATTCTCTCCACTACTTGAAGTATGTAAATTTCTTCTTACTATAATGCTAGACCACCAATTTCTTCCTTGAGGACGATTTCTACAAATAAGTATACTTGAGCTTGAGCGTATCAGAAAAAATAAGAACTCGAGTATGTGTGTCTTTCTTTCCTATTGTTCCAAGTGATATCCATGCAAGATGTAACTGGCCAAGCTCCTCTGCAGACTGTATACTTAAATAAGAATCTGACAGCCTGAAATAGTCAATCACTACTGTTAATATTCAATATATATTGCTTGTTCAAGACTAATTTATATCCCTACAATACCAAGAAAAATACCAATACTAATCTCCAAAAGACAATCAGACATTCTTTCTACACTTGGAGGTACTGTGAGCATGGATGAGGGTGCAGAGATGGGCAGAGTCAGCCAGATTAATGATGTCTGATATGTGTAGGATGTACATGGATATGATGCCCTGGTTGCTTATAATGCCGTCTTTTGTAAACCCTTTATTTTGGCCCCTGTGCAGCTGAAGAAACATGCTAGTGATGTATTTCACTACTTATACATCCATCCATCCATCCATTTTCCAACCCGCTGAATCCGAACACAGGGTCACGGGGGTCTGCTGGAGCCAATCCCAGCCAACCCAGGGTACAAGGCAGGAACCAATCCTGGGCAGGGTGCCAACCCACCGCAGACTACGTATACAGACATCATGAAGTTACCTGGAAAAGTTACAGCATTTGAAGATCCAGAAAAACTATACGCTGGAACCAGTCATCATGTCAAGTTTAGTGAGTTCATATAGTACTTTTGGAGAGAAGAAATTTCCTGAAAGTGTAGAAGCAAATCCTTGTCAAGAACTGTCTATGTTTCAAACTAGAATATAATGTTCTACAACAACAACAACATTTATTTATATAGCATATTTGCATACAAAAAAGTACTTCTAAGTGCTTTACATAATGAAGAAAAGAAAATTAAAAGACAAAGTAAGAAATTAAAATAAGGCAACATTAGTTAACATAGAATAAGAGTAAGGTCCGATGGCCAGGGACGACAGAAAAAAACAAAAAAAACTCCAGACGGCTGGAGAAAAAAATACAATCTGCAGGGGTTCCAGACCACGAGACCGCCCAGTCCCCTCTGGGCATTCTACCTAACATAAAATGAAACAGTCCTCTTTGTATTAAGGTTCTCACGGAAGGACTTAATGATGATGGTCATGCAGACTTCTGGCTTTTAATCCATCAGTTGGGGTTAGTACAGATTTTAGAGCCACCAAGAATAGTTATTATAATGAATTGGATATACAGAGTATCAGGATTAAATGACCAGTTAATTCTAGACCAGTGATTCCCAGGTTGAGTCCTGAGGGTTCCCTATGTCTACAGGTTTTCATTCCCAGCATTTTCACCATCAATGTGTCATTCATACCTTTAATTGATCTCATTATTTAGGTACAGAAATTTCTGGGAAATTCATAAACATTTTTATTTATTACCATGGCTTTAAGTGTTTACATTGCTTTGCCATTTTCTTTTTAGTTTACCATTTTCTGTACAGTATGTATGCTCTGTTAGTGGTATCTAAAAGCTGATGATCAGCAAAGAGCAGTGTAGACACAGGTGCAAACATTGGATGCCAAAGAGAAGTGATGACTTCACTGCCATATTTAATTGTGTGCAATGTTTCTTCCAAATGAGCAAACAAGTAAACGTGGCATTAAAGTCATTGTTCTTCTTTAGCATTGAATGTTGTCATCATTTGGATACTATTAAAGAAGCAACCTGTAGAAAAGGTTGAATTAAAAAAGAACATAACTAAAGAAATGAAAGCATTTAAAGGTTTTGTAAAAATACTAATATTTCTAAATTCCTTAAAGTGACAGAATGAAAAAAAGGAAAGCTCACTAAACAATGAGATCATTTAAAATTGAGAATGTTGTACAGTTTGCAAAAATGGGTAGCTCTTGGGAGCCACCAGGAATAAACTTGGGAACCACCAATTCCTGGCAAAAATTGTTAGAAACAGAGCAATCAGAAATCAGATATTTGCATAAGTTAAGAAACAACAAATAAAAACTCTGTATTTATTGGTTCATATTTTACTATTATCATCTAAATTACAGTCTGTCAACAGCACATTCTTAAGCTTGTGCATGAAGAAGTGATTGCCATTATATTAAAGAAAAAACTAACCTTGGCAAATGACAAGAGTTTTGCCTTGTCTTTGTCTTTGTACATGAATGATACACTTAAGATTTGTCTTTGTTCTAGCAGAAAAGCTAAAAAAAATTCTGTTACATTTGCACATTGCAGAGCAATATCCTGTGGAACAATACACAAAGATTTTTGAAGTTCAATTGCTGCTACTGAGAACTGGATTCTTCTATGACCCTTGCATTAACATTTGCAGGATGAATCTATCTGTTCATCCGTCCTTTTACATGGCCCCTTAATAAATTTTTAGGGACATACGGGACACTGAAGGCCAGTCAAGAACCAGCTCTGGATAGGAAATCAGGCTATTCTACGGTACCCTAACACTAACTTATACTAACAAAATATAGCCACTAATTAATCTACAGTAACATGCATGTCTTAAGAATGTGAGGGAAAAACAAAGGGAGAATGAATAGTTCTGCATAGGGAGTGGCTGAGGCAATATTTGAAACCATATTACTAGAGCCATGTGACAGTGGTGTTAACTAGTGCACCCCCATGCCATTCTAAAATGTACTTCAATACACTCATTTGCTGCAGTATTCATTCATCTTTCTGTGCCCTTTTGTTTTTAGAGAAAAGGGTGAGATTTAAAATATAACCCTTTACTCTAATCAGAATGCCTTGTTGACACTACTCCAAAGATAAGATATTTGATACACATTTGAGCACCAGAAAACGTCAGAATGAGCAAACATGTGTTCAACAATTACAGATGTTTTGTTTTTTTATGAGCAAGTAACTTCTAACAATAGCTTTAATATGAGACAGGTGTCTGTGTTAGAATCAAAGATCCTGATGGCGTTTTTCCTTTTCTTTTTCTTTTCTCTGGGGTGCTTGTAGGCTTAGGGCAGCAGAGTGGTGTTGTGGTTAGTGCTGCAATCTTGGAGTCTCTGAATCATGCTCAGACAAATGTTTGTTGGCAGGTTACATGTTCTCACCATATCGGTATTTGAAGTTCAACTTCCAAGTTCATGTTTATTGTCATGTATACATAATACAATGAAAATTTTGCATGAATGTTTCCTCAGAACATTGACAATAATACTATACTAACAAAAATGCCCACACAAATAAAGTGTAGCATTACATGCAACATAAACAGTATATATTGTTCATATACTGTATACAGTCATATGAAAAAGTTTGGGAACCCCTCTCAGCCTGCATAATAATTTACTTTCAACAAAAAAGATAACAGTGGTATGTCTTTCATTTCCTAGGAACATCTGAGTACTGGGGTGCTTTCCGCACAAAGATTTTTAGTGAAGCAGTATTTAGTTGTATGAAATTAAATCAAATATGAAAAACTGGCTGTGCAAAAATGTGGGTCCCCTTGTAATTTTGCTCGATTTGAATGCATGTAACTGCTCAATACTGATTACTTGCAACACCAAATTGGTTGGATTAGCCCGTTAAGCCTTGAACTTCATAGGCACGTGTGTCCAATCATGAGAAAAGGTATTTAAGGTGGTCAATTGCAAGTTGTGCTTCCCTTTGACTCTCCTCTGAAGAGTGACAGCATGGGATCCGCAAAGCAACTCTCAAAAGATCTGAAAACAAAGATTGTTCAGTATCATGGTTTAGGGGAAGGCTACAGAAAGCTATTTCAGAGGTTTAAACTGTCAGTTTCAACTGTAAGGAATGTAATCAGGAAATGGAAGGCCACAGGCACAGTTGCTGTTAAAACCAGCAGGTCTGGTAGGCCAAAAAAAATACAGGAGCGGCATATGCGCAGGATTGTGAGAATGGTTACGGACAACCCACAGATCACCTCCAAAGACCTGCAAGAACATCCTGCTGCAAATGGTGTATCTGTACATTGTTCTACAATTCAGCGCAATTTGTACAAAGAGCATCTTTATGGCAGAGTGATGAGAAAGAAGCCCTTTCTGCACTCACGCCACAAACAGAGTCGCTTGTTGTATGCAGATGCTCATTTAGACATGCCAGATTAATTTTGGAGCAAAGTGCTTTGGACTGATGAGACAAAAATTTTGTTATTTGGTCATCACAAAAAACGCTTTGCATGGCGGAAGAACACCGCATTCCATGAAAAACACCTTCTACCTACTGTCAAATATGGTGGAGGTTCCATCATGCTGTGGGGCTGTGTGGCTAGTTCAGGGACTGGGGCCCTTGTTAAAGTCGAGGGTCGGATGAATTCAACCCAATATCAACAAATTCTTCAGGACAATGTTCAAGCATCAGTCACAAAGTTGAATTTACACAGGGGTTGGATATTCCAACAAGACAATGACCCAAAACACAGTTTGAGATCTACAAAGGCATTCATGCAGAGGGAGAAGTACAATGTTCTGGAATGGCCGTCACAGTCCCCTGACTTAAATATCATCGAAAATCTATGTGATGATTTGAAGCAGGCTGTCCATGCTTGGCAGCCATTAAATTTAACTGAACTGGAGAGATTTTGTATGGAAGAATGGTCAAAAATACCTCCATCCAGAATCCAGACACTCATCAAAGGCTATAGGAGGCATCTAGAGGCTGTTATATTTGCAAAAGGAGGTTCGACTAAGTATTGATGTAATATCTCTGTTGGGGTGCCCAAATTTATGCACCTGTCTAATTTTGTTATGATGCATATTACATATTTTCTGTTAATCCAATAAACTTAATGTCACTGCTGAAATACTACTGTTTCTATAAGGCATGTCATATATTAAAAGGAAGTTGCTAAAGTTTCCCAAACTTTTTCACGTGTATGTATATATATAATCTCCTTATAGCATGAGTACAATTTAAGTTTGATGGTGTTTGTTTATATATAAGTAAATATTGTTTTTTTTTGTTACAGTATTTGTTAATATGATTGGTTGTTCAGTAGTGTTACAATATGTGCATAGATGCTGTCCTTGAATCTACTGGTACTGTTTGACAGAAGGCAGGAGTGAGAAAAGGAGCTGTGCAGAATGGCTGGGGTCTATAAAAATCCTGGCTGCCTTTCTGAGGCTGTGTGTGTTGTATTTGTCATAATTAAACAACATATAGGTAACAGTAATATTCTGTGCTACCTTCACCACCCTCTGCAGGGCTCTACAGTCAAAGGCCAAGCAGGTGCCATGCTAGGCTAAGATGAAGCCAGTGAGGATGGACTCTGCTGTGCAGTTGTGGACATTCTTGAGAATAGATGGAGAAATGCAAACTGTCCTAAGATGTTTGAGAAGGTAGAAGTGCTGATGAGCATTATGTTGTGCCCACTTTATCAATGATGGTCACTTCAAGACATTTAGAGCTGCTCACCCTCACAACACCATCCCCTCCAGTGTAGACAGAAGCATTGTTTGTCTTCTACTTCCTGAAGTTTTTGACAAGCACTTTGGTTTTGCTGACATTAGGGGGTGCTTAAAGGTGAAAATGTTGTCCTGGCACCATTGACTCAGCAGGTAGACCTCTCCTCTGAAAGCTGTCTCACTGTTTGTGATTAAGCCTATGATGGTGGTGTCATCAGCAGATTAAAATATGGAGTTAAAGCTGTGTCTGGCCACACAGTCCTGAATATACCACACAGTCTCCTGGGCATACCAAATGTCTTCCACATTCCAAAGACATCCATTTTAAATTGATTAGTGATTTTAAGTTGACTCAGTGTGGTTATGTGTTAACATGCTATGTAGTGGATTGCCTTTCCATCCATGACTGTTTTTTGCCTTGTGTCCTGTGTGGCCAGGTTGCACTCTGTGACACTTTAATGGAATAAGCAAGTTTAAAAAATGGGTGAATAAATTATTATATGCAGGTTTATTGTTTGATCATAAAAAGCACTTTTGATTTAACTGTATTTGCAAGTGTGGCTAGGTATTATAGTCAGTGTTATTAAAGTGAAAACAGCATATTTCGAAAATACAAATATGAAAGTAGAAGAGTATATCTAGCTGACTCTACAGTACCAAAGTGTTCACCAGATAATGTGTCAAATTATTATCTATTTCTACACTTCACATACACTGAACTTAGCATGGCAAATCATCCAAATACACAAACGTCTGTGATGCGTTTTCCAAATCCAATATGAGCACAAAAGGAATATGCTGATTTCACAAGACAGAGACCAGAGGTGTCTCATTTATAAAACTGCATGGATTCAAGTATGAAAATATGCATTCTCTGAAAAACAGGAAAATGCGTACACCAAAAACTAAAAATTTGATTTATAAAACCTGCCATACACATGTTTGTATGCAATTTACCTTTGTAAATCACAGTCATCTTGCAAATGTGTATAAGTGAATGCACCTTGAACCCCTCCAGGTTGTCACCCTGAAACAATCATGGAGTAAGCTAATCAATAATCAGTACATATGCACTCACGATGTTACACATCTTCATTGGTTGGTATAGGAGCCTCCCTCCTTATACAGTTATGTGCTGCACAACTAAGAGCACCAAGAGCATCCAGCGCATTGTAGCACTGGTATTCAGAAAGTTGTAAGGAACCAGTATCTGATTTGGCACCCACTATCACCTGGCACACATACTGTAATGATTGCTGTTACAATGAATACTACAGGCCACATAAAAAATTGAGGGTTCAGCCTGTTACCTTACCAATAAGCTAACCATCACATACAGTACTTTCACGTCTGCAAAAGGTACTTTGCCTCTGTCACACACATGTGCATGAGAGACAGTTTAAGGGCTTGAATAATTGTGTTTCTCCATCAGACCAGGGATTGGCACTGTACTCTAAATCTTTTTCCTTTTGTCCCTCTGTAGACCTACGGAAGACCCCACCTCTTAGAAACATCATTTCCGCTTCCGGTCCTATCAACCTGCTTTCCAAAGATGTCACTTCCTCTTCCGGTTCCCCTGAGCCCACTTCTTTCTGTCACTCGACTATATAACAGCCTCATGCTCATTTGTTACCTCAGCTCTGTTTTGGACTCATGTCTGCAAAGAACATTTCATTAATTCTACCTGATTGCCAAGTACGTGTGGTAGTTACCTCAGAATATTTTGTTGTGTTTCCGCTTCTTATTTCACCTCAAAATAAATTAATCTTGGGTAGACCTAGGCCGCCAAACCCTGACTTTTGTCAGTCTCATCTTGGCATCACAAATGACTTGTGTGTTAATGGAATGTAACTGCTTATGGCTAATAAAAGTGCTTCATTCTCACTAGATGCCCTTATTGCAATATGAGTGCAGTAAAGTGCTCCAATTACATTATAGTACTAGGGTGTTGTACCGTGTTAGCCATTATGAATGCTTGGCTTTTCTCTACAATGACATTATAGAAAACCAGACACTGCTGCAAATTGCCTTTTCATACTGACAAAGACCTGTTATGTTTTATGTGTGTAAATCCACACCATACAAAAACTGACTGTAGCACCTCATCAGTTCATTAATGGCTTCAAGCACAGTGGTCCTGACGTAGATGAAGCTTGCCTGAGACATTTCTGACCATATGGCCAGTGAAGTGACAACAGATAGTCTGATGAGAAAATAAAAAAAAATTCTTTTGTGCAAATACATAGAACTCTCCCTCTTAAATGAGAAGTAAAATAGAATATGTACATCATATTCATCATTTTTGAGGTTTAATACTTTTGTCACATTAGCACACATTATAATAATGTTTCAGTGATAACAAATTATTGTACGCGTAAGTCATCATTTACCTGGTTTGCATTTCCCTACTTGATCATCAGTGTTGTCATTTCTCAGTTTTCTGTATTATGTATGGATGGATCAGAAATGAGATACTTTGTGGTCGGGAGGTGGAAGGACAGTCTGGAATTAGTCAGAAGTTTGGGACACCATCTGGGCTGTCCCTTTTATTTGTCACCAGAAGAAATAAACAAAAACAAAAGGAAAAGAAAAAACATGGAGATGCACTGCTCCCTGGTCCAGGGTTCCTCCTTCTCGGGAGTTAATTTTGTGCTCCATGGTGCGGCTTTCTCGGCTCTCCCAGCAAAAGACACCTCACTTTAGGCTGCAAGTCCTTTATGGCGAAATTACCGGAAGGGGCGGGTCTAAATGCCCTTATTGGGCAGTCTGTCGCAGCTGTGAGAGAAGAAGAGAAACAGGACAAAGTCAGAGATAGCCCCCCTCTCATCTCGGCGGGTTATTACATACCTTTCCCCAGCCCTTAGAGGAGTCCTCCAGCGCCCATGCCTGACAACGTATACATCAAGTGTCCTTGTATAAATCCCAACTTTTGCATATGCAGTTTTTAAAAATCTGACTCCAGGTCAGGTTCCTGCAAATTAACCGCTAAGGCAACATCCCACCAATAAATCCCATTGAATAAAATGTTTTTTCAGAGCAAATATTAATAATCATATTATTACTCAATAGTTTAGTTTAATACTTAATACTTGTTTATTCTGGCTGTTCCTTTGAATTCCTGCTCTGAAAGATTTACTCAGCTTCTGTGTTAAAAAAATAGTAGCCATTGACGTAAAGAATACTGCTGTATGCCTGAAATTCTGAATGTAGTCCATTCTGTGTTGACTGTGTGAGGCTGAGCTTCTGGTTACTCAGAAGGCATAATGCAGTACTCGTCAGTACGCAAACACTTATTCAGCTTTGTATTCCCCTTTGTCTGAATCACTCTCTCTGTTTATCAAGTTCAGGCTATTTTATTTTTATCATATTGAATCTTGTCCTTTAAAATTAAAGAACCATCATTCCTCTTTTAATTGCAAAGATAGCAGTTGTCAAATTCTCCATTTTCATCTTTATTAACTGATACTGATTTTTTAATTTATTACATTCATTATGAGCTGAGTGATGTTTTTTGGAAATATAAATTGCCCTTACTGTTCATGTTTCTCCTATACTTAAATAAGATAGTTTAAAAGAAAATTAAAAATCAAAATATCGGATGGAAGTTTTGATCTTTAGAAAGCAAATTTGAAGACGCTGATTATTTCATTGTATCACCACTGAACTGGTTATCATACCCTGCAGAGTTGCCTCCTTGTAAAATTCGAAAAAAGCTAAAACACTGCAGTTTTTTTTGTTTAAATTCAGACAAATAAGATTTTGGTTCAGTAATAACCCAGGTTTTTACAATTTAAAAGAACAGTTTATATGTTGTGGCTGTGTCATTTCTAAAACTTGATGATAAAAAGTTTTTTATATAGATCTAGACCAGGGGTGGGCAGTGCCGGTCCTGGAGAGCCGCAGTGGCTAAAGGTTTTCATTCCAGCCCAATTGCTTAATTAGAAAACAATCCTTGTCAATCTCAGACCTTTCTAATTTTATGGCTTGTTAGTCTGGCAATGTTAAGTTCTTATATCGTAATTTTTTTTCCTTTCCAAGGATATCCTCCAAATGATTTGAAGCCTAAAACGGATAATTTTCAGTCTGTTACATTTTTCTTTCAAGTGTTGTATTAAATCAAACACTGCATGATGAACACACACAGATCCATCCATCCATCCATCCATCCTCTTCCACTTATCCGAGGTCGGGTCACGGGGGCAGCAGCTTGAGCAGAGATGCCCAGACTTCCCTCTCCCCGGCCACTTCTTCTAGCACTTCCGAGAGAATCCCAAGGCGTTCCCAGGCCAGCCGGGAGACATAGTCCCTCCAGCATGTCCTGGGTCTTCCCCAGGGCCTCCTCCCGGTTGGACGTGCCCAGAACACCTCACCAGGGAGGCGTCCAGGAGGCATCCTGATCAGATGCCCGAGCCACCTCATCTGACTCCTCTCGATGCGGAGGAGCAGCGGCTCTACTCTGAGCCCCTCCCGGATGACTGAGCTTCTCACCCTATCTTTAAGGGAGAGCCCAGACACCTTGCGGAGGAAACTCATTTCAGCCGCTTGTATTCGCGATCTCGTTCTTTCGGTCACTACCCATAGCTCATGACCATAGGTGAGGGTAGGATCATAGATCGACTGGTAAATTGAGAGCTTTGCCTTATGGCTCAGCTCCTTTTTCACCACGAGAGAACGATGCAGAGCCCGCATCACTGCGGACGCCGCACCGATCCGCCTGTCGATCTCACGCTCCATTCTTCCCTCACTCGTGAACAAAACCCCGAGATACTTGAACTCCTCCACTTGGGGCAGGATCTCGCTCCCAACCCTGAGAGGGCACTCCACCCTTTTCCGGCTGAGGACCATGGTCTTGGATTTGGAGGTGCTGATTCCCATCCCAGCCGCTTCACACTCAGCTGCGAACCGATCCAGAGAGAGCTGAAGATCACAGCCTGATGAAGCAAACAGGACAACATCATCTGCAAAAAGCAGTGACCCAATCCTGAGTCCACCAAGCCGGACCCCCTCAACACCCTGGCTGCGCCTAGAAATTCTGTCCATAAAAGTTATGAACAGAATCGGTGACAAAGGGCAGCCCTGGCGGAGTCCAACTCTCACTGGAAACGGGTTTGACTTACACACACACAGATGTAAATGGAAAAAAAAGAAAGGACAACTGCTGACTGCTTTGTCATTTACATCTTATTGCTAATAAGGAGCCATTAAAACAGTGAATGCAGCAGTTTAAGATTGAAATAACCAATTAAGGGTGGGGAACCTTAACAAGTGAGACCACTAAAATGAAACATCAAAATGTAACTTGAGCAGCAATTGCTTCATCAGCAATAATTGACTTCTCATAAGAAACTGGGTTGGAACAAAAACCTGCAGCCACTGCGGCTCTCCAGGACCGACATTGGGAGAGGCAATTCACAACACTGTGTGAAAAACTATATTTGAACTGTCCTGGCATTACAAGGTGTTTCTGTCATCCAAGCTGTGCTTCAGCCTCTCCAACATCAGGATTAGCTCTTTTTGAATTAATGATTTAATTATTTAATATGTCATTTTCTAACATAGGTGACGTATGTTTGATTGGTTGATATTTAGGTGATATATAATTTCTTTTATGTTTTCTTCCCCCCCCCCCCCCCCCCCACACCCCCCATCTCCAAAGACATGCATGTTAAGTTGATTGGTGACCCTAAAGTGCCCAAGTTGTGCCATTCATGTCGGGTCCCTGCCGTGCCTCTAATGTTGGTGGTATAAGCTGAACTCTGAAATGTTCAATGAAATTTTATTATGTTGTGGTTGAAATCTCCTGCAGTGTTTCCTATTTTTGAAAAAAGGTTGTCAAGATTTCAACTTGAGTTTCGTAAGACAGGAATTTAATTTATGAGGTAAAAAGAGGGCAAAGAAGGAGAATAATGTCTCAGTAATGCAGAGCATTATATGGTACAGTACTGAGAAAAAACAATGGGAGTGTGTCGGACTAGCTGGTATTTTAATTTTGAGGCAATTCATAGGCAGTTACCATATTGAACTTTTCCTGCATCCTAGATGTACATTCAAAGAATGATTGACTTGAACAAGCATCAGTAGTTGTAATTATGAAGCAGTCTTGTATCAGTCCATTCCAGGATGAAGCAATGTTTGAGAGAGTCCATCCACTTTTCCTTCTCAATGCATTTAGACCATAAGAGATACTGTAATTTGGAACATCTCTAACAGTACTTTAGATTGACATTTCAAGTGACTCCATTAGTTGCTTGGTTTTGTAATAATTAATATGATGTAAATCTGAAATGAATCCTCACTAGGTAGCACTTTTTAATTATCTTATAGGTTCATTCCGCTCTTTTGTCATTTGGGTAACAATTAACCAGACATGGTCAAAGAATAATGTTTTAGTTGGCAAACTGGTGAACACAAGGAATCAGTATCCTAGGCAAAATGAGGATAAGGTTTGAAGATTATAGCAGAAGGAATATTGTTGTGTTTTGAGGAACAATAAATGGGGTGAGTACTTGTAGAATCCAAAAGTCACATTCTAGTTTATAGATAGATAGATAGATAGATAGATAGATAGATAGATAGATAGATAGATAGATAGATAGATAGATAGATAGATAGATAGATAGATAGATACTTTATTTATCCCAAGGGGAAATTCACATACTCCAGCAGCACCTTACTGATACAAAAAACAATATTAATTTAAAGATTGATAATAATGCAGGTAAAAAACAGACAATAACTTTATATAATGTTAACGTTTACCCCCCTGGGTGGAATTGAAGAATCGCAGTGTCAGTGGAGCAGGACAGTGACAGCAGTCTGTCGCTGAAGCTGCTCCTCTGTCTAGAGATGACACCGTTTAGTGGATGCAGTGGATTTTCCATAATTGATAGCAGCCTGCTGAGCGCTGCCACATGCAAAAGTTCGCTGATGACACTGCTATCGTGGGCTGCATCAGGAGTGGGCAGGAGGAGGAGTATAGGGACCTATTCAATGACTTTGTTATCTGTGTTCATTAGCACTATGACAAAAGCAAAGCATAGCAAGTGAAATAAAAACCAATTTTGTGACTCCAAGTAGATTGTGTAAATGTCTGGGCTGCAGTAAATTAATGGTAGCATCCACTTTTGATCACAGCAAGATCTGATCACTGTCTGTCTTGGGGGACTTTTTTTCCAAGGTCTGCTGTTCTTCTTCTCCTCAAATGCCAGCATGCAGCTTAGGTTGACTGACACTGTTAAATTTGGCCTATTATTCATTGTATTTGTGAATGAGTGTACCCAGTTATGGACTGGTACCCTGACCAGAAATGATTGCCAGGGTCTGGCCTGCACAACTCTGAGCTGAATTAAGTAAATTAGATATTCAGTGGTTATTTGCAACACCACAAACCCTTTCCAGCGTGCCTACATACATAGCAGTAGTAGGTGATTTGTCATCTCTTTTGAGATGAAAATGGGGACAATCAGTCCCATGCAACTATAAAATAGGTGTGCTAGTTCAGAGTGGATGTGGATAAACCTATGTTTATAGTCACCTTTGTAAAGAACATTAATTTAAAACTTGAAAACTTTGATTGTATTATTAGTACAAGTAAACCTTAGGTGTTTTTGTGGACACCTTAGATCACGGGTGTCAAACTCCGGTCCTGGAGGGCAGCAGTGGCTGCAGGTTTTCATTCTAACCATCTTTTTAATTAGTGACCAGTTTTTGCTGCTAATTAACTTATTTTCCCTTAGTTTTAATTAACGTGACTCAGGCCCCTTAGTTATTTCTTTTTCCTTAATTAGCAGGCAAACATTAATGAGACACAATACGAGCCGCCACATGACAAGCTGACCTGTGCCCATCACACAATATCTAAAAATAAAGAAAGGTGAAGGTGGTCTCAGTAAGGTTGATCTCTCAGGTCACCAAAACATTTGAACGGTGTTCTTAGAAAAAAACACAAAAATCAACAGTTTTGGAAATGTCTGCTGTGGCAGAATGAGAGCAGCAACAAGCCATGGAATTAAATAACGGGTTTAATTAACAGCAAGAACTGGCTTCTCATTAAGAGACTGGCTGGAGTGAAATTGGTTGGAGTTTGACGTTCCAATTTAGCTGGTCATCTGTTGGCTTGTCTCGCATCTCATTTCTGTTTGGTTGTCATTTAATGAAGAAACAAATCCATTCAGAGGACTAAATTCTTAAAACAGGGCTATTAAAATGAAGGGAAAAAGGAGTTAATTAGCAGTGAAAACTGGTCACTGATTAGGAAAAGGGTTAGAATGAAAACCAGCAGTCACTGCGGCCCTTCAGGCCCAGAGTTCGACACCCCTGCCTTAGATGGTAGTTAGAAATCTTTTTAGTGATCCATTTCGTAAATAGCGAGAAGGACACCAGGAATGCGTACTGAACAGAATCTGTGTTCTTTCCATTTTGAGAGAATTTTTGTTTGTTTATTTTAGGACATTGAGAAAATAATTGACTAGCATCCTGTCCAGGGTTGGTTTCTGCCCTGCACTAAACCCTGCACATTTCCGAATTGTGTGAAAAATGGATGGATAGAAAAAAAAAGCATAAACACACAGGTAGCCAGAATTGATTTTAGAAGTATTTGTTTCTATAAAAATGTATGCTTTCAAAGAAATCAGCAAAGAACGTTAGCCAAAAAATGTGCAGGCATTCAAATGATAAGAAGACTTTCAGATTGACCCTGTGTGCAAAGTTTTAAAGGCCCTAGCCGTGTGATTTCCACTAGGAGCAAACTGTGGAGTTTTTGACAGGTTGGGTGAAGTTGTGAAAGCAGTTTGTCTGTCTAACAGGATGGTCAGTTTTTCATTGCATCAAACCTAAAGCACTTAGCAATCTTGACACCATAGTTAAACACCGCTCTGTTCTGTCCACAGACAGGATTTGCTAAATGCATTTCAAAGACAATCAATACATTGTACAGAGAGTTTTCCCTCCACCTTTTTTTTTTCTTTTTAAACAAACGCGTTATCAAGGAGTTAGTTTATTCACAGATTGCCGTGAGCATTAATGACTGCCTGCGTCTTGTTTTGCCAGTCATCTAGATGGCTGTTGATAAAGATTTAGCATCATGTTCTAAGTGTCAGGTCTGTCAGTAGTGCTGAACCATTTGACCAGAAGAAAAAACGCACAGGGAGCTATTGATTACAGCTTCTCAGTGTCACTTGTTCACCAGGATTTAGGTATTGATGAGGCCGCAAGTGAAAACAACCTCTTTCCCTTGTGGGCCTCTACCCAGAAGAAGAAAATGCAAAGTCGGAGAAAATATTCAGCTGGTACCAGAATCAGAGGGATTCCATTATCGATTGAAATGCTCCTTCATGTTATTTTTGTCGGAGACAAATCTATGGTTTTGGAAGCTTTATAGCATTTGAAATAGGGGCTGTGTAAATGATGGATTCATGTATTGGATGAATTAGATTTCACAGCGTGTGTGTTTCTATGCAGCTGTACTGCTGCCAACGTCTTGATTATTAATAATAAAAATTGAATTTTATATAGTGTAAGCAGTGGAGTACAAGCATCTGTACTGTATGGCCTTTAGAGTAATGATTCATAACATATTAGAAGGGTCATAAAATGATTCTCTTTGTTGTATTATTTATTCATTTAATTGTTTATTTATTAATAATACTGAATGCTTTATTCCTCACATGTTGTAGATCTTGTGCTTACATTAAGCAGAATTGATAACTTGTGAATCAACATTTCTGTTCAGCACTATGGTGGTTAATACAACTTATTTATATTCACCATCTTAATGTGCATCTACAATTGGCCATCTACTGTGAATTTAGAGTTAATAAAGTCGTTGGAGTATGGCATTTTTTATTTTTTTATCATGAGAATAATTCAGTTATAATACCCTATATGAACTATTGTGTAATGGCAACCTTACATCTAGTTGGAGCTGCTGGGATAATTACTCCACATATAAACATGTTTAATTACGTTTGCTATTTGCCCTATACCAATAAACAAATGTTATTTAACAAATGATTTGGTTAAGCCTCATTATTTTTCAATATTATAAAATCTATCAAGTAATTGCTTAAAAAGTTTACCAAGTATTTCAACTATTTCTATGTTAACATCTTGAACAAGGCATTGTGCCTGTAAGTACTTAAGGCAGTCGGCTTTGACATCTAGTAGGACAAGTGCTGACTACACAGAGGATTAATGGAACTACAAGTAGTGTCCATCTGAGCCCTGAATTCTGGGGCACAATAGGCAGATGTTTTCCTTAGGAATAATGGCTAAAGGCAGTGGTTACGGTGTACACTTGTTAAGAGTCATTGTTTCTATCTCGTAAACGTCGAGTACCTGTGTCTTCCTTTCCTCTACACAATTCACTGGGTTGCTACACTGGTGCAAGAAACTGGAATCGAATCTGCTAGTATCTAGGGTAGCGAATGGAAGCAGATTAGCCAGATCTCAAGAACAGTGACTTTCTGTTAAGTGGGAGTCATCACTAGAGTCATTAGGAAGTGATACTCCGAAGGTGGAAGGGGTCCCATTAACCACACACTACAGTTAAGTGGACTGGGACTCTGGTTTGTGGGCCTTGAGTGTAATAAGCTGCTGCACCATTACAATTTAAAGCTAGGTGATTTTATGAAATAGGGCCTTGGGAAACCTATTGAACCTAGTTTGAAATTATAGCCACAGCAAACCAAAGTATCCAGCATTGCAGCAGGGGGCGGCTCTGTAATAACAAGGTATTGGACAATATACCCTGAGGGGAGCTGACACATTTGCCATAACTCCGTAGGCCATTCAAAACCATTTTGGGCAGTCAAAGATAGTTGTGTTCCTGTATCAGCAGCTGCACATTGGGATTTGATGTTCAGGTGAGTTGCCCAAAACCTTAGTAGAAAATGTGTAAGAGCTTGTACAAGTACAACAAGTGTGAGGGTTTTACCCAGAAATCTTGCCCAACCAGCCACACACAAGGAGCTACTTGCCAAAGCCTTGGTGTATGAACAGGAGTGTCAAGACAACCTAGTGCAAAGGAGAATTGATAGGCAAGAATCTTGCCTTCAAGGCAAACCTGTGTACTGGTTAATGACATTTGTTGAGGACGAGGCCTAAAGTTTGGCAACACTAAGTGAAATCATAGTAGTAGCCTTAATGATTAGTATTCATTTTGGAAGTTGCTGCCACTCTACATAACCGAGGAGGCGGCACTTAAAGGATTGGATCCAGAGTTGGAGGGGATAATAATCATGGTAGTTCAGATGGGACAGAGGAACACTGCTAGTCAAAGGGAAGACTATGGGGCAAGAACTTGTGGGTACTTGTTCATATGTCAGCCATATCCCACTTCCTACGGAGTGTCCCCTACAGCTCACACCAGTCCAGTTCATTTCTACTGCTGACACCTATACCACTATAAGAGGCCAGTCAGTGAACACCCTCAGGAATCTAACTTCTGATCATTCCATTTGGATAGCAGATTTGAAAAACACTTGTATTCTGTGGTTGGACTTTTTGTTAAAGGCTCAATCCCAGTTGGATTTCAGGAAAAGGAGACAGTGTCTCCTCCTGATTTGGATTACAACGTGCTGTATAAATCATGGATATCCAACTCAAGACACCCTCCACCACCTATAAAATGTTAAAAAATGAAACTCCACATTAGAGAGGCTTTGGTGAGTCAAATGTAATGGCCCTGACCCATCCCAAGTGCAACAACTGAGGAACATACTGTGAATGTTCCCTGGTCAGATTTCGTACTTCACCAGTTGGCTTTGTAGAGACTCCCCTTGTACAACAGCACATTGACACTGGCATTTCTTGGTTTATCAGACAACAGCCATGGTGTCTCTCACTACTCTGACAAGTAAGAACAGACTTTTAATTAGGGAAATTACTGAGCCCAGTAGAATGTGCCGTTTTTGATGGGGGAGAGAATCGTAGAAGTTCAAAGGTTTCTTTTTTGGAATATGCAATGCCCTGGCAACGTTCAAATATCTAATGAACCAGTTGCTGTCTTGATGGACATTCCAGATGGACATTGGGTGACATTCTGGCTTATATTTCCTCTTTTGAGCTGTTGATGTGTACTTTATAGATTGTGCAACTGGGTTGAAGCAGCATTCTGAGAAATATCAACTGCTTAAGCAGGAAGAAACATACCTAGGGCATAAGGGTTGGAAACCTGGGCATCCCAAGTTGATCAGAGGTGTACCTAAGGATTTTTAGACTTGGCTTCATGCTACCTGGAGTTTGTTCCATGGTTTGCCACAAGTTTTTTGCCTCTTATAGCCACAGCAAACCAATTAACAAACAAAGGACAAGTTTTCCACTGAGGGAAAGAGGAGCAACAAGCTGCCCAGGAGAAGGATTCAGGCCCGCCATGCTGGCGCCATCAGACCATCATGCCTTTTCCTGTTAGACACTGATGCCAGCAGTGTGGAGCTAGTAGTGTCCTGTCTTAAATCCATTCATCCAGCAAATGAATACTCACTCATAAGCAGAGCCCCCACATTACTAAGCATGAGCTGTTGGAAGTTATCTGCTGTTTTGAACAATATTTGCAGGGAGTACAGTTCACTCAGAATAGTGACTATGCAGCCCTGCTGTGGCACCAGTCTTTTAAAGAACCAGGGGGGTAGATTGGTAGTTGGCTTAAGTGTAGTATCTCTGGGGAAGAGCCACCTTTACAATGCAGATGCCCTCTTACTGCAGTGCAAATACTATGAAGGACAAGAACTACAACAGGAGGTACCAGGACTGAAGGATCACACCTGTCACTTGATCACTTTGACTGAATGTCAGGGTGATTGGGAGATGTACAACAAATCTGGACCTGGTTGAAAGCAGACCCAAAAGCTAGATGGGAATGGGTGGTACCAGGAGAGTCCATAGTGAATGGCCAATAGCACAGCCTTACAAAATTCATAATGGAATTTTGCAATGCAAATGCTACAGATTTGCATTGGCAGAGGCTGTTTAGCAGGTAGTAGCGCCCAGAGAGAGATCCAGCAGGAGGAACCATGAACAAGGATGAAGGATCTGGCCAATTTGGAGCATGCAACACATTTAATCAATTGCAGTAATTTCACTGGAGACAGTGCTGCAGAGACACAGAAGACTACTGCTATAAGTGTCACTGTTGCCCTGCAAAGAAAGACCCCTCGCAACAGCTGACCTTCCCATTACAGCAGTGGCAGCTTTTTTATCTGTTACTTACCTTATGTTGTTTGTAGTGATAGCCAAAAAAATTTTTAATGTCATATTTTACAGAGAGTGAAGATTACAAAGTTTAAAGGGGTCATGTGGGGGGCCAATAGCGCTGAACAACAGCAGACATCCATAAAAATAATGTGGATATGTAGTGGAAGTATATAATTAAAACATTTTTTTAGGTAGTTTAGTCTGTTCTTTAAACTACCACTTCATCTAATCTCATTCTATAGCTGACGATAATTTAAAAACAAAGTCTGTTTGGCAGTAACTAGTACAAGTCTGGAACCATTCAGGTAGCAGTCCATTGCGAAATGCAGTCGTGCCCACAGGGACAATGTAGAGTTGCCAGTTGACTTAGCAGTGTGTCACTGAACAGTATGAGAAAGATGGGGTCTCAGTAGCAAATTACAACAATCACAGGGAAAATTTTCAGGAACACAAAGGAAGCATATTAGCTTGAATTAAATTGGGGCTCAAGCACTGAGAAGGAGCAATGCTGTCTTGCCCTGTTAAAGACAACATGTCTGACAGGAACTTAATCCTTTTATTTCACACTTCTCAGCACTGGCACAGAAATTGAAAGTGCAGGTTATTATTAATTGTATCCTTTTTCAAAAATGGTCCTGTGCCATGAAGAAAATAATAATTCATGTTCAGAAGTAATTGATAATTTCTTGTCAATTTCACCATTGTCATCATCCTAATTCTAGCCATAAGTCACAGACCTAGCATACGCCTAGAATATGACATCAGGCTGCCTCAGTACAAACGGTCACTCAATAGAAGCAGACTAAGACAGTGCACTGCTGCATCACCAGACAGAATTGAGTAGAGTAGAGCTTTTAGCAAATGCAGGCTCACTCATAGTTATCCTAGTTATTTCTGATCAGTAAAGTACATGTAGGGCATACGTTTTTTTTTTCCTGCCTGTAAATGGAATAATGATATGCAGCACATTTGTGCATTGTGCTTGGCATGTCATACATAATATGCTTCTGAAACCTTGCATATTTTCAGTAAATTAACACAAAATCCTTCATTAGGGTATCTAGGCAGTTTACAGACTGAAGTCTAGCCAGAAAGATCTACTTTTTGTCTGTGGATGTGCTTGTTTACACCAACAGTCTGAAGAATGGCAAGATGTTTTGGTGCCCTTTCATGTGTCCTGATGTTCGATTCTGTGCTCCAGACAATGCTCTTACAGCATCACTTTTTACTTTCTCGTATACAAAGTATAGGGAAAGTATTGGAATCGTCCAAAAATTTGATCTCGACGTTTTAGACCACCCTGAGTCCGAAAATACCATTTTTGGAATTATGTCTGTGTGTGTGTATGTATGTAAACACGATAACTTGACTACGCTTTCACTTAGGTCAATGAAATTTTTACATACAAGTATTAGGTACAAAACATATTTCCACTAAACAGAAGTGATACTTTACCTGAACACATAATCAGAATTTTTTTTTTTTTATTCATTCAGCTGCAGAGTCTGATTTTTTCAACTTTACTTTTATAATAATTGGTCAATATATTATTAATTTGATTTGACTTGTTGTTGATTGTTCTTTAATGTACATAATACTCCTCAAATATCCATCTCCATATCTGAGTATATGAGAAAGTTTAGGGGAGACCACTCCCGCTTTTTTATTTATATGTCCTGCGGTGGGTTGGCACCCTGCCCGGGATTGGTTCCCTGCCTTGTGCCCTGTGTTGGCTGGGATTGGCTCCAGCAGACCCCCGTGACCCTGTGTTCGGATTCAGCGGGTTGGAAAATGGATGGATGGATGGATGTTATATTTTATTTAACTCTATAAATACATGAGAGTGATTGAATTTAATATTGTGTGTAGAAACAGCATGTTTGACCACAAAATGTTTCCATTAGCACCACATTTGTATTATGTGGCTGTAGCTTCTTTAACCGGGAATGAAAAGATGTGTTTATAGGTTCTACTGTTGCCCCACCCAAATGAAAGACTGTGAGGCTCTCCCTGAAATGGTCATAGAAATGTTTGAAATTCAAATCTAATTATGAGTGCAGCTAGTTTAGATAGGTGACCTATGCCCAAAAAAGATGGTTTGAATTAGGAGTGGTCATATTCTACACCTCCATAGCAAGAAGACTCCTGGATATCAGGCCATAGAGACTCCTAATATAGAAAGCTTCATTTGTTTGTTTGTTTCTTTCTATACATCTGTAGCCTTGATAAAAAAAAAAAAAAATAATGACCTTGACTCACCAAGAGGCTTTACGCCTGTTTAACTGTATATGAGTTTATTGTAGGAAGGTTCCCTTGTAGCAGCTCTTTAGACACAGAATACCACTAAGGTGGCCACCAAGGAAACCAAAATGATGCATTCATTAACAGAATAGTCAAGGAAGGAATACACAAGAGGTAATACAAAACCATACTACATCTCGGAGCCTAAGTACCTATGTCTTGTTTCCCCTTCTACTTAGTGGGTTTCCATGCCTATTTGCTCACTACAGAAATTCCCATCACCACCTTTCTCAGCTTCAGAACTCTCTGTTTCTCTTTCGCGATCCTGGTTTCTTCCTCCAGTCTGCAGCTGAGAGATGAGTTTGGGGCAAAATGTCTGTAAAGCAGCCTAAAAGCCATCTTTTGTGATCACTCCAGGTAAACCTCAATAATAACTTCCTGCATTTGGGACATCACCTTATTTGCTCCCAGTAAACCAGGCTAGAGATCCCTACTGTCCGTATACCCTGAGTCTTCACCTGCCCTTAAAGTTCTGTAATTTTCAGACGATTTTTCAGCTGACTTCTCAGCTGATAGATAGACAGCACGGTCCCTTATGTTCCTACTTAGGACTACATACCCTCTAGTGGATAACTGCCAGAATGATCCCTGGAATGAGTAATCCATTATTGTATCTGCTGCCATCATTTAACCAGGAGATCCTACTGCAACCTCTTGTCTGATCTGCTGGGCGTCAGTCTCTTTCATTACAGAGGATCACATTCATATAGGAGCAGCTGGGTAACCATTACCTCTACAGTCCTTACAATACTTTGCATGTTTCTTAAAGGCCCTATCCACTTCTGTCTAGTGTATTGCTGCTGCATGTGCCCATTGCCATTTGGGGTGACCCAGGATATATAGCCTCTATTGCATTTTCCAGATTCTCCTGTGCAATATGTAACGACCAGGATTTAGGTTTTGATTTTTTTTATAATTTCTCCTAAGCCTTTAAAATTTACTGAGACATTTTAGGGGCTCTGCGGTGGGCTGGCGCCCTGCCTGGTGCCTTGTGTTGGCTGGGATTGGCTCCAGCAGACCCCCATGACCCTGTAGTTAGGATATAGCGGGTTGGATGGATGGATGGATGGATTTTTGGGGCTTTGGAAGTCAAGGAATCTTATGGTCATATTTGGTTTAGTACCAGATACATTTTTCAACAAAATAAAAAATAAATTGTTTTCTCTATCACTGCCACTTTAAGAGTTATTTGTTGACAGTTGCAATGCCGTTACTAAGTAAGGTCAACCGGAAACATGTGCCGTATGTCATTACAGGGTCGAAGGTATAAAGGTCAGGTCAAGATTGTGGATTCTTCCAAAAGACCATTATGTTCATTGGTTTTTTTTTGCCCTGCTTTTTGGTCACGTGTTTCTTCTTATTTTTGGTTATCAAAATTTTCGGCACTGTCTCCTAACTGTAATCCTTGATGGATATTCTCAGCACTGTTTACTTAAATTTTCATGTTTCTGATTCTGACCTTGGCTTGACATTTTTGACATAGTCGTGATTCCAGTTCCACTCGAAGCTGCTGCCACCATTGTAGTCAGTGCCGAAGGCCCACTTCTGCCCATGTAATTCTTTATTTTCTCTGGGGATTTGTCCCAGAACTCTGTCCTAACCTGTGCCATCCATCTTGCCAGCCAGAAAACCCTTCACAGATTTCCAGGTGTAAGATCTTCAACTTTAATTTATTTCTGCTACCAATTTTTGATGGCAGAGGAATTGTGGGCACAATAGTCCTAGTGGTTTCTACCCAGTAATAAGTATTGCCTCTTTGGTTCACTTTCCCAAATTATTGGTTATGTCTTAAAGGTCAGTCAGTCAGCCATTTCCCAACCCGCTATATCCTAACACAGGGTCACAGAGTTCTGCTGGAGCCAATCCCAGCCAGCACAGGGCGCAAGGCAGGGCACACACACACACACACACCTACACACCAAGCACACACTAGGGACAATTTAGAATCGCCAATGCACCTAACCAGCATGTCTTTGGACTGTGGGAGGAAACGGGAGCACCCGGAGGAAACCCACGCAGACACGGGGAGAACATGCAAACTCCACACTGTCTTAAAGGTTTGTAAGTTAAAACAGTTGTGCAATAAAGGGTGTCGTTGTTTCTTATAACTTTATTACAGTAGCTGAGTGTAACAGTTCTCAGTAGTTTATGCTTGGATAGCAGAATAGTGTTAACTGTTTGTTTAAAGAGGTGGATGTGAGGAGCCTATTTAGGTTTAATTTTTTTGGCATGTTACATTTAGATATTAGCTGTTTCTTCAACTGTATATTCTGAGAGGCTCTCCCTATAGTACTGTACATAATCGGACATATTTTTTCCTCCTGTTTTCCTCCCATGTACAGGACTTTGTAATTTTGATACTGGAATCGGATATGTCTTGCAAAGGTTGTACTTTGACCATGTTAGCCATAGAGTTTACCTGCCTTTCATATTGCAAGCAAATGGGTATAAATTCTCCATGTATTTCCTCTGTCCCATTGAATCCTTTTTCAATTATTCATCCAAATAACACAACAGCTTTTACTTAAAGGAGATTTAAATTTACTCCACAAATACAGACTTCATTCCTAATGAAATGTACTGTAATATGTGATTTACATGTTTGGAAATGTTAACATTTTGCTCATGCCAATCTTTCTTTGCAAAACATTTGAGGTCACTTTGTAAAAAATGGCAAATAATAAAACAGCAAGAAATGTTACAGCATTATGCTAATGTGTATTGATTTTTCAACTTGCTATAGCTCTGATAAACAGAAAAGCAAGAATTTCAAAGAGCATAAGATCAGTTGCTATGCTTTCTAGAGGTGAAAGTCCTCTGAGATGAGAATATATAAAATTAGAATGTCTTGTTTGTTAGTACCTTGCTTTCATGCTAATGAAGTTGAGTCAGACCTCAGAAGCTGCATGCTTTGTGTGACCAGAACGGAGCTATGGTTCATACTGCAGTGTGTGAAACATTGCATGACTGACAGATATGTTACATTTTGAAAGGGCAAATGGTTGGGGCTAAGTGAAATGGTACAAAAGTTCAAAAATGTGGCAACTTACAGACAGAAGCAAGTCCAAGTCATATTACAGATTGGAATATATGAGACGGTGCATTTTACAGAGAGTGCAAGAGCTTTTTAAAGCAGACTTCTGCTCTCAAACACCTTTAGGGCATCATTCAAAAGAACTCTTGACAAGCTGGTATTATGAAGACCTGGGGATAGAACAGTCAAAAGATATCCACCTGAACAAGTTAACATTTTAGATATTGTAAACATTGTGTTTTCTCCAAGAGAAAGTACATGTTGTAAGGATTCAAGATTCAAGTTGTTTTCTCTATTTTAGACCATGTGAGTTAATCCACAACCGTCTACTGTATGTAGACACTCACAAAATAACAGTTCTCTTCTTCCCCTCATTAATCAATACATTTTTATAAAGAGAGAATCTCTGGTAATCTCATTTTTTAACTTACTTTAAATGCAAATAAAATACTGTATTTAAGTGCTTTTTCCTTACAGGTTTTGTGTAGCGGAAACTCACCATGTATTTGTATTGTTTTATAGTTGCAAATAAAATTATATTGGCCTAATAAATGCATAAACGAGTTGGTTAATTGTATGAGAAAATCCTGACAATATAGTATTCAATCTTTCATGGTCAAATCTGTGGCAAATGTGTTTCACATGTACACAGTCTACATAGATAATATCTGTGTGCTTGACAGGTCAAGTGATAGGTCAAACATTAAGCCAGAGGTAGGATCTGAACCTTTATTCTTAAGGATGTCTTTTTAGCCTCAGCATCTAATCTGATTAGTCTTGTTTTGACCAATTTTATACTTATCAGCCAAGAAAAATGATCTGTGAAATGTACTCAGAACCAATTTCTGCTGTGTGATCCTGACCTGTGTCTGTTGTTACAGGATTGGTCAATGTTCCGGTAGTCCAAAATGGATGAAACCAGCTAAATAAGGTTTATGTTCATAGGCTTGTTGCTTAAACTTTGCACATTTCTTAACCAGTTATCATAATAATAATATGGCAATTGTACACTTTAATATTAGAGCTCAGTGGGTTTCATGTGTTGTCATCTGTTGTCCACACACCTTTGAGTCTAATGTCCCTATAAGCCATCATCTGCAATAATTTTTTTATTGCTTTCTCAAAAAATCAAATACTTTTTAGGGGTATAGCCTCAATCTTGTTTTCAAAACCCATTGTTTCTTTAAACGATCACAGGAAGTCTGAGTCCTAACAATATCATTGGCTGCATTCTCATAAACAGGACCAATTTGGACAAACAAGTTAACCTAGAAGGAGGTTTCTTTTTTTTTTTAAATGTCAAAGAAGAGCAGATGAGTTAGCCAGTCTAACTGTCCACTGTGGTGTATTAGAAAATATTTTCATTACATTTTTAGGTACACCCTACAAAGAGTTTCTGTGACTTTTCCTTGCACATCTCAGAGACTTGCATGTTAACATAACAATGGCAATTCTTAACCTGTCTTATATGAGCAACTGTGTTGTGTGTGTGTAAGTTCTCTACAGGGGGGCTGGCTGTTGGTTCAGGTTTGATTCTTGCCTTTTATCCATTGCTGCTCAGATAAGTTCCTTCTGACCCTAAACTAGAATATAGATTTTTATTACAATTATTACTGTTGCAGTACATATTGTATACAGTAATCCCTCCTCCATTGCGGGGGTTGCGTTCCAGAGCCACCCGCGAAATAAGAAAATCCGCGAAGTAGAAACCATATGTTTATATGGTTATTTTTATATTGTCATGCTTGGGTCACAGATTTGCGCAGAAACACAGGAGGTTGTAGAGAGACAGGAACGTTATTCAAACACTGCAAACAAACATTTGTCTCTTTTTCAAAAGTTTAAACTGTGCTCCATGACAAGACAGAGATGACAGTTCTGTCTCACAATTAAAAGAATGCAAACATATCTTCCTCTTCAAAGGAGTGTGCGTCAGGAGCAGAGACTGTCATAAAGACAGAGAATGCAAACAAATCAATAGGGCTGTTTGGCTTTTAAGTATGCGAAGCACCGCGGCACAAAGCTGTTGAAGGCGGCAGCTCACACCCCCTCCGTCAGGAGCAGGGAGAGAGAGAGAGAGAGAGATAGAGAGAGACAGAGAAAAACAAACATGCAAAAATCAATACGTGCCCTTCGAGCTTTTAAGTATGCGAAGCACCGTGCAGCATGTCGCTTCACTAAGCAGCTGCACAGAAGGTAGCAACGTGAAGATAATCTTTCAGCATTTTTAGACGAGCGTCCGTATCGTCTAGGTGTGCGAACAGCCCCCCTGCTCACACCCCTTACGTCAGGATCAGAGAAAGCACAAGAGAGAGAAAGAGAAAAGTAAGTTGGGTAGCTTCTCAGCCATCTGCCAATAGCGTCCCTTGTATGAAATCAACTGGGCAAACCAACTGAGGAAGCATGTACCAGAAATTAAAAGACCCATTGTCATCAGAAATCCGCGAACCAGCAAAAAATCCGTGATATATATTTAAATATGCTTACATATAAAATCCGCGATAGAGTGAAGCCGCGAAAGGCGAAGCGCGATATAGCGAGGGATCACTGTATACTATATTTAGACTGCTGTAGATTGGTACCCTAACTATAAACTGGTCAGACAGTTTATTGACAATAATGGTAAAACAGAAAAAAACATGGATATTCCACATAGATAGAAAGCAGAACTGGAATTCTAACCAAATCTTCTAGAGCTCTGAATCCTTTTTGTTCACCACATAATCCACTGTTAACAATAAATACAGTTATCAAAGGAAAGGAATAAAAATGCTAAATAAACATTACTGAATTACATTATGAATATCACTGTTGCGATCTGTGCAGCATCATCTGCTGACATGTCACAGAGCTACACATCGCTGCTCAGTTATTACTCAGTTTCCAGGTCATGTCACACATGTATGCCTGGTTACCGACCACCTTTCTGACTCTGGTGTGGTAAGCAATTCTACCCCAGGGTGAGTGATGGCGCTGATGCTAACAGTATCGTCCCCCCATTGCATCGAAAAGCTGCCCAAAGAGGATGCCTAGCTCCACCCACAATGCTCTAAGCAGGCTCCGCCCCTTCAGGTGGCAACAGTATAAAAAGGAACTGCCCAGGGAAGTTGGCGTCAGTGTTTAATCTACAGTCAGAGAAGGACAAAGCTCTGACTCCATTGCTACCACTTTTTTTTTTTTTTTTTGAATAGATGACACTAGCCTTTGCTTTTTTGCCACAGTATGGCTGTTATTGTTCTTGGCTGATACCCCAACCTTTTGCCTGCCTACCCTATTCTTGCTTTCCCAGCCACATTACACTCAGACAACGTTATAATTAAGATAGTTCAGAAATATTTATAAAGGGAGGGTCTTTCTCATCCTCTCTTCCTGATTTTCATCTTCAGGATATCAAGCCTAAGGTGAAATGTGGAAGGTACCAAATTTGGAAGCGCAGGAGATGCACTTCTGCTGTTTAAAGATGATGATATTTATTTGGCCTCATCAGACTTGATCTTTGGTGGGCTCTCGTAAATTTTTGAGCTGAATGACCGAGAGGAAAATTTGCACCTCCAAATATGAGGCTATGGTTCTGAGAAGAGTGACTTGTTCTCTTCAGAGATGGGTTAAGAAGATGCTAATAGTGAAGTCAAGTTCCTTGGGTTCTTGTTCTTAAGTTAGTGTAGAGGTGATAATGAATCTACAAACCCATTATAACCTATAGAGGCAAATGCTGGGTAGTGACTGAGCTAATGAGATTGAGAATAAAAGTGACTGAAGTGAGGTTTCTGCACGATTGCTGGGCTCACTTTTCCATGACAGAGTTAAGAGCCCAGCAGTGTGGAACCTCGTAGGGAAACCTCTGCTTCTCCTGTCATGATTAGCTTCATTATTTATTTTTCCTCACACTTGTCTGAAGTGATTGAAGTTTATTCTGCCATTCAAGACATCCTGATGAAGATTTATTATTTTTACATTATGCCATGATGCCATTTTTGTTTTTCTTTTGGCGCCACCATTTTCTGGAAGAAGTATTGATTGTTGTCATGATGATTTGATGATGACTGTTAATTCTAGAGATTGTTTCTTTAATGCATTTATGGTTAAAAAGACATTTTTCTGATTTCTTGAGTTTGATTCTTATTTAGCTCTTTGGTTTGACAAATGATAGGGTTAATTCCTGGTTTATGATCCTCACATGGCTCTGGTTTATGTCTTTCTTTTTGTCCTTTACAAAAAAATCTTTACCGTCTGTTGAGACAGAACATCTCCAAATTGAGAGGAGCAAGTCAAAGTGGTTAGGGCATTTAAGATGTCCCTTGGACCCCACTGCCATCCCAGCATTAGTCCTTAACTATGAAGTAGAGGAAGCCGTTAACATTTGAGAGAGGGTCCTTGATTAAAGCACAGGAATACTTACCAGAGTGAGATGATTGTTGAAGTTCAGCTAGCTGCGCCCATGCATACACGCACACATGCAAGTTTGAAGTCGGTTATGTACTGAATTCCTGTCAGAGTGAGCATAAAGCATAGCCACAAAACACTTCCCAATTGGAGGGACAAGGTTAGCGTCATTGGGGATTGGTTGCACAAACACCCAAATATAAAATGTAATTGCAAGTGCTAGAGATTGTCATTTGTCATTGGCATCAAAACAGTAAAGAGAAAAGGAAGACTGTATTTTTTGTTTTAAGTCCAGAAGAAAAGTGGTGAGCTTGCCATTTCCGTATTTTTCTTTATTATATGTAGTTTTTTGTTTTGAAGGACCTTTAATTTCTTTATCAAAATCCTTTTTGTGAGAGAAAGAACCAATTTTTTTTTTCTGAAAATATTTTTTCTGTGTAATTTATTATTTCTTAGCATGTGTCGTTGCTTAGGAACTGTTTCAGAAATTGATGATATGACACCACATTTTAATGTTCTTGATTTTGGGTACTTTTAAATAAAAGAACGCCTGTTTTTACACCATGCTTTTGTCTGTGTCCTTGTTCTCTCATCTGCTGATTCCAGGGACTAGGTATGTGCACGGGTTCAAAAGCATGGTGCATCACAGAGAAATCGTTATACTGGAGGTCAAACATAAAGCATTGTATAGCACACATTAAAGTAAGTTAAATAAAATCTCAGAAGACCCAGGAATACATGGTGGTGAGTTTCTTTACCATTGCCCAAAGACGACGCATACCTGAATGTTCCTTGTCAGTGAGAACCAACAACATGAGAGACCCTTTACAAAACAATACACCATCAAAAAAGATGTAAAAATCTACAAAGGACCCTAAGCACATTTTAAACAATATCTTGGAGTGCAAAATTACATTCATCATAAGTCGAAACAGTGATAGCAAAAAAGTTTTTAAAAAAGGTACATACAAAGTCCAGAGAAAACTTTAAAAGGGACCAAATCATAACAGTATAGCCCACCAAGAAAGAGTTTCAGGGGCAGAGCCAAGACACTGATCCCTCAATTTTGCTGGGACCATCCGGGTATTCTCCAGAAAGTTCTGTTGAAAGTAGTTGGGCATGCTGAGGCACTGGCAAACCTCGCTCAGTAAGTTGATACTGCAGTCCTCACTTTGATATGATGATTGCACTTTCTTCATAATTGGGTGATTTTAGAGAATACGTTAGAGAAGCTGTTAACCTCAATACCATTGAAACAACTGATCTTGTTAAATTGTTTTAGGTGTTTAGGTGATCTTGTAGCTTTACTGAGTGTGGGCTTTCTTTATATTGAAAACCTACAGCACAATAATTATTTTGTGTCAGCTGTTTTATTTATTCTCTTTTGTAGGAATCAAGTCTGTAGAAAGGATCATAAATGGTAAAGGTGGCCTATAAATTGGTTACCAAAATATTAGACAATGTAAGTTGTTATGAAGACTGATTTTAATTCATCTGACTAATTGATCTCAATATAAAATTAATATATTGTATGTGCATTGTCTTCCTGTTTCTAACATTATTTTAAAACATATGTTAATGGACAACCTACTGCATCTGATGATTTATGTGACATTTAAAACAGAGTCCAAGAATGAACCTGTTAAAGAGAGCTGAAGTGCTGTCACTACACTGAGGAAGAGTGATGGTGCCAGTTTTGACATTCCTTTACCTAAGCAGGCTGGAACGCTCATTTTTAGTTCTCCCAGTGGGCTGGCCAGAGCTGAATCAGAGGTCTGAGTCCTGGAGGGCACAACTTGCTAAATCTGTGGCCTAAACCTGTTACAATAAAATATTTAGCAATTAAGCAACTAACATTGTGAAAATATAACACTAAGTACTATGAATTAAATAATAGTTTTTTTCTTATTCTTTGTTTTTTTGTTCTAGGTGCCTCTTCTTGTTCCTTGTCACAGAGTGGTGCTGAGTAATGGCTTGGTGGGCAATTATATGGGAAAAAAAGGCAATCATATCAAGCAGTGGCTTCTGGAGCATGAGAGAGTCTGCCAAGAGAAAAAATGCTAGAACATCTCCAGCAGCTTTTGGACTCAATCACACACACAGAAACTCTCCACTATCAAGAAAAGCTGCTAAATTATTCATAAGCAGCTCCGTTCCTCCTTCAAGCCCAACAGCCATAACTTCACTGGACCTGCTGTAAAACATATTTGAAATGTTGCAAGTTTCGGAAAGACGCGTAGCATTTGCAAAACCTGTAAATATTTGAGTGACATAAAAAAACATTATACAACATTAGAAGAAGAATGTGTGGTCCTGCTACTATATTAAAAACAGGATATATCCTGAGGGACAGTGCTCAGATGCCCTTTCTTGTTTTCTTATTTTACAGCAGAATGAATACAGCAGTCAGAGCCTGTTGTGTGCATTTTGTTCCTGTCTACAGCTCTGTTTTGTTCTATTTTTAATGCCCATGAAAGCAAGAATGGGGTGGGAGGGTTTCGTTTGGAAGGATAGGAGGGGCATGGCAAATATGAGACACAAGTACCCCTTTAAGGAAGCATCTGCTTTGCACAGAAAAGCGGCCAACAATCAGTGCAAAACTAAACGGGATCCTTCCTTTGCAGCCTAATTCTAATACACTGCGCCCTTCTAGTTTGTCTTTTATTTTTATATTCGGTCACACATTTTTGGCTTTGAATTTGTGCCCAATTGTGAATGCCATCACAGTATATCCTAACCTCCTCCTCCTGTTATTTTCCTTGGTAGCCCTTAACGCAGTGTAGCATTGTGAGAAAGGCTTTGTTTCTCGCCTTTTTCCCTTGACTTAAAAAAATATTATGCAATCATTTCGACATCATGTGGAAAAACAGAGAAATTTTGTATGCCATGTTAATTACTCACAGTCAGCCATCGTTCCAAAGTCTCCAGCCTCTCCTTTCTTAAAAAATGTTCTAATTTTTGTTTATGCAAGCACACTTTGAAAGTGGTTAGTTTGTTGAGATTGTTTAAAACCACAGCATATTATATTACCACATAATTCAGGGTGACAGCTGTTTACTTCATACAACAAACAATATTACTGGGAGAAAAGTTTAATGAAATGCAACCATGAGGGAAATTACTAGTTAAACTATATTGGGATATAAATATAAATGTTTAGATTTCTTTTGTTTGTATGTCAATCACGCAAATGTGTTTATGGCTTTCTTGATTGATGCATACATTTAGTTCAGACAAAATGTCTTTGTTATAGTTGAGTCGAAAAGAAAAGCTTTTTTTTTGCTTAATAACTTTCATAGTGTACTTACTGTTCAATGAATAGCAATTGCCCTTTTTTGTGAGATTTTAACAATGTTATTAAATTGAACATTTCTTCTGTTTAGTGGTTTTATTTCAATTAATACACATCAGCCTAATACTTTAAAGGAAACATCTTTTTATATTAGACACCACGGTTCAGCTACACACTTTAATGTAATAAGAACCAATTCAGAAGGATTTCTTCTGCATCGACATAAACGTGAAATACTCGTTACATTACAACAATAGGGGGTCAATGTTATGCGCATCACTTTTTCATTTCTTCCACTTCTCACTTTTTCTTTGATTATTCTGTGCCTCTTGTAAAAGTTTGCATTTGTGCCTCATTTCCAGCTAACAATTTCACTGCTGCTTCAGTGTGCTGTATGTTTTCCAATAGAGGGCAGTGTAGTTTAGTGAAATTATAAACAAGCTGTTCAGTAGTAAACACTGAAGAAAACTACTTCTCGAGGCTTTGTTGTAATTGCAGTCAATCAGTGGAAGCTTTCAAAGAAAAAAAAAATGTGTACAGATATCGAGGTAATTTACGTTTGCATTGTTTTGTTCAGAATATGCCAGTGCACAAGTTTCATTCAGAGCAGATCTGAGGCTTCTTTGCAAATGTGCTTCTGAGTATGTGGGTGCTTTAATATGTTAGTTTGCCTTAATAAAGTTAACATATGCCTTCTTTGTACTATATGAATAATAAAACAATGTCAAGATTTAATTTTTAAATGTTACAGTTCAGCTCTAATTAAAGTAACAAAGATGTGCTTTAATTGGTAATCACTTATGCCTTCCAGGTTTAGCTCCGATTCTGCTCATACTGCACAGCCACCTGTCCCTGTTATGCCAGTTTGGTAAGTTTTACAATGTAGTTTTCTTTAGACTGGTTTGATTTCTGCACTGTACACAGTAAAGCCAAGATAGATGGCACCTTCCCACAAACCTTTAATGGAAGAAGTGAGTCCAGAAATATATTCATTCTTATTTAGTGTACCTTCTCTGTCTAACTGTTGTGCCATTGCAATCCATTCAGTTGTCTCTCTTTGCGAAATGTTGGTTTGAAACGATCTGAAAAGTATATTAATATTGTTCTACATTTTAAACAGTGCAGGTGTCTGTTCTTTGTACTTGCAAGCACGCACACTCACACACACACACACAAACTCCGAACATTACAGAGGCCACTGCAGTAGCCAGACAGGTAGATGAAGAATGGCCCCGTCTTCACTCGCTGATTTCTGAGATTGCTAATGATGCCCAAGCTGCAGTCTAGAGTGAACACTAATGAAGGGTGCTGTGACACTAGAACCTCTAGGGGTTCTATTTAAAACAAGAGGCGAATCCGTACTGCCACTTAGGTGCTCTTGTAGCATCCCCTCTCCCACCATTATTGCTGATTTTCGTTGTGTGATGTCTTACTTCTTTACATTATTTGGAGAGATGAACCTTGATGATGAAATACTTAATTGCTGCTTTGTTGCAGGGAAGCTACTGTGTGGTGTGTGCTTTTTTTATTTTATAATTTTTTTTTTCTTATCTGGGTTAAGCTACCAAATTTCGTTGCATTTTTGCCCATAACACCTGTGGTCATGCCTGTTTTATCTAGTGGATGGATGCTATGTAACATAATGGGTATGATACGAAGACATTTTAAAAAATATACTCTGTCAATTTTTTTAACTTGGTTAAACAAGAGTGCAAGTTCAAAGCTATCAGAAGAGCAAAGTTATTTTAGTGTTTTTTAAATATTTAGCCTGATTTGACTGTCATTCCCAAACACGTCTGAGTCTAGGTCCTTTTCATCTTTCACTTTCTCATTAAATGTCATAACATTGTGCTGGTGTGTTAAGAAAAATCATGCTTAGGAGACTCCCAGTCGGTGTGATCCTTAGCTCGGCGAGATGGGAAAACCAAGGGTTGACCGGGTGAGTGTACTGTCGGTTTTCTGATGCAGAGGTCATGCCCTACTATCAGGAAGGAGTTTTTCAGAAATGAAAGGTGCTATATCATTTTTAATGTTACTGTTATAAATTGCAGCAGGTAATGATCCTTTGAGATTTCTGCTTTCACGTACACATAGAACTATTAAAAAAAAAAAAAAAAGACAATGTAAAAAATGTTTTATATGAGCCTAAACGTTATTTTGTAAGCTTTACTTTCTCTTTTGTCACAATGGGAAGTGCTTGTGATTTTTTTCCCCCCAAAATCCTCCTAAAAAGAGAAAAACAACACCTTTGTTGCCAAGTAAATAGCGTATCATTAAAAAATCTTACTTACAAGGTGATGTGACCTCTACTACACTATCTGCTGCCCCAATTTCAAACTTACTGGTGCACAGCGATAGAGATGGAACAATCTGACTATTCTGAATGCTGTTTTTTGCCCACCCGTGCCCTTCCCCCCTGCTTTCATCCCGATGAATATAAGCTATTGCCATGTAAAACAAGATAAAGTGTTATGCCCAAATTGCTAAAAGAATATGATTTACAAAGATAGTCATGTCCTTTAGGCTCCAAAGTGAGTTTCACTGACCTATCAGATTTCCTCTCCTTCAGCTTCAGTTGCTTTGAACTGCTGACATTGAGACACTGTGCAGCCAGGCACGACAGCTGGCTCTACAGCATCTAATACCAACACATGCTGTTTTAGCCCATTTCCAGAGAGAAAGATAATGAAAGATTCAAAAATAATATTTATTTTGGCGGGACTACCTTTTATAATGAAATGGATGCCCTTGACCATGGAAATAACTGGATTTTCAAGTTAAAAAAATAGATAATAATAAGCGCAACAATGTTCCTTTGTCTGTACTTATAATACGTTTCAAAGCTGCTTATTATTTGCCTTTTTTTTTTCTTTCTCGTGAGTGCAGTTGTGTATATTCTGCTTTGGAGGGCCTTTTTTTTAAATAGCCATTGCAAATATGGTTTAATTTTAAATTCTGGCTGAAGAGATCTGAATATTTCTTATTCAAGATTTGCCCCAATAATCTACATGAGCTGCAAAACTACATGCCATTCTCAAAGCCACTTAATCCACATCAGGGTCACAAAGGACCAGCATCTGCCCTGGCAGCAGTCCATTGCAGGGCCCTCTGACGTGTACACCCACACTTACACAGGGCCAGTTTAGAATAACCAGTTCATCTAACATGCAAGGCTATGTGATGTGAGAGGGAAAGCCATGCAGACACAGTGGGAAGGTTCAGACTCCACATTAAGGTCGGGGATTTGAACCCAGGATAGCAGATCTGTGGGACAGCAGCATTATACACTGCAGCACTTTGTCGCCCCTGTGTAACTGCTCAATAAAATATGACTGATCAGTTCCCCATAATAAATAAAATATTTCTAATTATAACTGTAGTTACTTCAAATGTACAATAAAAAAGTCCCCATTTGATTTCCTTATTTATTTTGCTTCATATTCCAGCTGCTTTAAACCACTGAGAAAAATTCATTATTTCTTTTAGCATACTTAAAAATGCTAGGAGAAAAAGCCTACTTGTTATGTCAAATTTTTGTTTTGGTACAAAAGATTTACATTTTCTATATGCAAGTGACTTTAGTATATACAGTTATTCATTTATTGCCCACATTTTTATATGCAAAAAAATAACATCATTTAAATTACATAATCATGAATTAGCATCAGTTCAAAAAATCTTTATTGTACTCCTTTATACGTTTCATGTGGTCGGTTTATAAATGTTTGGGTGGCGCAAAAATCCACCAAAGGCGGCTTTGGCAAATTGTAAAGATACAAGCACGACTCTGAGCAACCATAATTCCTTCAAGATTGATATAAAACTACCAGATTTGGATGTTTCAAAGAGCAAAGCTGTAGCAGAACTTAGAGCTCAGCCTGAACATCCCTCTGGTTATTCTTAAGTCTCAGTATTGGCAGACTTTGGGCATTGATAGCTACATATCACATTTTTTGCACTGTTCAGTGATTCAGTTGGGTTCTGCAGGAGACAAATAATTTTCTCCAGTTGTATATAAAACTGTTTGGGCTACATTTTAAAAACACCTCCAAATATATTGTAGTAAATATTTTTTTGATTCCTTTTTTATTACATAAGGAATAGTGCTAAGCTTTTTTTTTTGTTTTTGATTTCATCTCTTGAATCTTGGTGTTATATTTTTATTATTATTATACCCTGCAGTATACTGACGTCTTGACCAGCATGCGTTCCTGCCTTTCACCCAATGCTGCTGTGACCTTTAGGTGGGTTTGATAACGGTTGATTGATTAACATTATTGTAAGTGGTAAGTAGTGATGGCAGTATGACTATTAGGGTTAATTGTGCTGTAGCCCCTGTTTAAAATATTTGTACATCATCTTTAGATTAAACATAAATCTTTTCATATTATGTTATTGGGTAATTTATGTCATGTTTCTTCTGCACTAAATGGTTTGAATTGGTTCAGCTTCTAAAATGTCTTGTCTTTAACAGTCATTTCAAGCGTGGAATTAACACTCATTTGTTACCTTTTGCTGTTCCCTGTTTTATCATTCTGGCATGTGGGCTACTTGCTAGTATATTGAAAAGTAATTTAAAGCAAAATGCAGCCAAATGTGCAGCCATTTAGGTTATACGAGGAAGCAAAATAAGAAAATATAGTGCTGGACATAAAAATATTTCCTTTAAGTTTGGCTGTATACTTTGAGATAGAGAACTTTCTACTAACAGATTGAGAATCAACTGTTAGCTCCCCTTGACTGTTCTCAATTCTGTGGGATTCATTTCTCAAGTAGTATTTTCCCTTGAAATTGTTAAATCTTCTTCAGAATTCCACAAAGCAGCAATTAATCAGTCAGCCAGTCTTTCTTATACACAGCCTGCCAAAGTGATCTTCATCACAATTCATAAGATCACAAAGCAAGAAAAATTTATCTCGACGTAATATAATACTTTGGAATCAGAAAAATAGAAGGTCAATATTAAATGCTGCATTGTAAATAGTTTTATAAGGTTGTTTTTGTCATGTGTACAGAATATAGTGAAATTTGTACTTGCATGTGCGAATCAACATTCAACATGTTTCTACTGGGCTACAGAAGAGAGGCAGATACATAATACAAACAGGCAATAAAAACAAAAATGGGAGACAAAATGAAGCTTGAGTGAAGGTCCCAAACCAGAGTGTAAATTCGTAGCAATAGGTCACACCAGAAAGTACTAGAAAAGGGTTTCGAAATGTTCCAATTTTGATTAGTGAGTTTGAGCATCTTACCTGAACATTTTCATAACATATTTATCATACCATTGCAAATATATGTTTTCATATTCAATTTTAATGCTAGTGCTGTAAATAATTCCCTTTGATATGTCATTGTGACCAGAAATACAGGGTTTGAGCTTCATATTTCTAGAACACAAGAAGGCCATCATTGAAAGAGCTTAGATTTTTACACACATTTCTTCTGTGGATTTTGAGTAGCATACAAGCATTTATCTCACCACACAGCTGTTTCTTTGCACTTTCAGAATCAGAATACATATAGCAAGAGCCATTTCACTGTCCTGTATTAACTGTTAAAGGTGGACAGTGGACTCTGCCAAGGTATTCCCTTTTTTAGTACTCTAATGCTGTTGAAAAATTGAACTGGATACAACTCATTATATTTAATTAGTGTGTTTTATTTTGGTCTGTTTTTATTTTAGAATTATTTAGATAATGACTCTTAAGTTGTGGGCTCAGAGCTCATGAGGGGAAATATTCTAAACTGAAAGGGAAGGCAGGTACAACTGACCTCAGTATATCATTAATATTCATGGGGTAGTTCCCAAAGACGGTCAGATTTTGAAATTCTGGGGTGTATGTACGTAAAATAGACATAGACAGGAATTCTGGGAAAATAAATATAAATTCTTGAAGAGTGCCATTGTTTACTACAGTGTATATATTTAAGCTTAGATAAAGTGACCAGGGGCCTCATGTATAAGTGGTGCGTACGCACAGAAATGTTGCGTACGAACGTTTCCACGCACAAATCGCGATGTATAAAACTTAACTTGGCGTAAAGCCACGCACATTTCCATGGTACTTCATACCCTGGCGTACGCAATTTCTCCGCTCGGTTTTGCAGACTGGTGGCACCCAGCGTCAAAGCAGTGCTACTGTTCCTGTGTGGTCACTCTTTCTTTCTTAGATCCACATTCCTGACGCGACTTTATAAATACACTGAAACTAACTGCATATTGTTTATTAGTGTAATGCATCTGATTGTAATTAACCTGCAGCAATATAATGGTCCAGGGAATAGCCATAGTAGTCCAAATACCATAACTGCTTTAGCGTTGTAACTCTCACTGCATCTTCTTCTTTCAGCTGCTCCCGTTAAGGGTTGCCACAGCAGATCATCTTTTTCCATATTACTCTCACAGCACCACTCTGAGTATTTATATCACTGTATTTGAGTGGAGAATCACAGCAGGAGCTGATTGGAAAGAGAATTATCGGTATACAGCATGAAGCAGATGCTGCCTCAGCCATGGAAAAACGCTTCAGAGACTTTCCTGTACGGATTTCGCGGTTTAGAAAAAGTTTCATCCCAAGAACTATAAACGCACTCAATCAGTCCATCAAGTGCTCCTTGTAGAACTGTTTGTACTTATAAGTACAATTACCTCACTGTAAACTTGCACTACAGTTATAATATTGCACAACCTGCACCACTTTATAAAGCACGTATTTGCATATGATGACGATATCATTTTTAAGATGAAATGCAGCAAAATATGTTAGTTATATTATACAGATAAAACTTTAACTTCATTTACATAATCTGTATTGTTAATAATTAAACATGTGAGTACACAATGCCGCAGCGCTAGCTAGTTCAGGGATTGTTCCTGCATTGCGTTGTATTCTTGCTGGTGCTGACGCGACACTGGAAGGATAGGCAGATAGAATAATTAAACATGTACTATGAAGATATTTCAATGTTCCTTTAAAGTTTTGAAGAATCGGCGTTCTAAGCTTACAAATGGCTTCACGTCTATTACAGAGCTGATTGTGTGGCGATTGGGTATTTGGAGAAAGAAAAGTAAGGACAGGAATTGGAGGTTAGTACGTTTGAAAGAGACAGTACTTCTGTAATAAACTAGGCTCACCCGCCTTTTAAGGCAACCGACTTTTATCCTCAATTTGTGTACTCTCCATGTGTACATCAGGCATGCAAGTGTAGGGAATGAGAACATCAAAGTGCCCATTCATAACATCTCCCGAAAACCTAAGTTTTTTTATCCCCTTGAGTGCCTGTCCAAACTTGGAGTGTAGGACTCCATAGTAATATACTTGAAACTCATAGGGGAACAACTCTCCCGCTGCCATTAGCTCAGAAATGGTACCATAAGTTTGAGACTTTGACATTTCAGTGAGATACTGAAGCTCATTTGTATAAGAGATTCCTGACGGCATCATTGTAAATGGCTGAAACCTTGACCAATTACTTAAAACATGTCGTACAATGTCAGCCCGAATCTGTACCGCTAGAGACGGAGTTTCATGCACTAAATAAGCTATAGATGAGAATAAGAAAGCATCATCTCCCCTGATATTTACTACGCGGTGAGGCATTTGTACTCCATCAACATTAATTATTTCCAGTGACATAATTTTGTCTATTTTTCCAGCGCATCGCGCACAAAAGCAAGGGAACGATGGGAGCACCAGAACTCTGCTCACATCGCGTCGCTTCGTACCGCAAGCAACAAGTAGTAAGTCTGTGATAAGCGGAATACCGCTACGCTTTGCACTCACGGGATGGAAGGACAATCCCGACCGCTTTTATATAGTAGGATTATTTCATCGAAGGTCGCGCATGACGCAGCAAGCCTCTTGCTTGAGACATGAACAAGCACTGCGCCACCGTGTTCCCATGTTTAATAACATGCTTTCATTCCTATCATCATGAAAAAGATATCACGTATACATGTCAGTATTTTAATTATTCAGAGAGCTGTAATATCATGAATGTAATGGATTATGTGTCCTGTCGGAGAAAGAGAAAGCCCGTTTAAGAAGCAGGTAGTGATTCACACACAGAGCACATAGAAGATCAAATACAGAACAAAGCATTTAACGTGCTACTTTAGTTACAATGGGATTTGAGAAACTAGTAAATTAAACAATTTTAAGATGAAGTTTATGAGGTTCTACTTTAATGGCAAAATAAACTACATGATTAAAGTGGAAATTTCGAGATTAAAGTTGACATTTCGTGCTTTTTTTCCGACCGTGTGCCTATTTTTTTTGTCTGTACCCTAATAAGCTTTCATATGATACTCAGATGGTGGGCTACGACTCGCCTTTTCACGGCGACTTTGATAAGTAATTTCTTTTTTATTTCGGGCACTGTGCGACTTTGTGAACTTGAGCTTTCGAGTTTCTCCGACACTCTGTCACTTGATCAACTTCCTTTTGTTGATTATACCACTGTTTAAACCAACAAATAGTATGTTTTTCCTTTGCCTCCACTTGGTATTCGCTGAATTTCTTTTATTTTCCCCCGTTCTTTTCCCATTGTCTTTTCACAGAAGGTCATTTATATTGATTTGCATAGTCAAAGAGGCACAATTCTGGGAGGAGTTGGGGCAGGACAGAAGGCGCGTGCATGTGCGTTACTTTTCACGCTGATCGGGATTTATGTAGTGGAACAACGTGGAAGTTTGCTTACGTACAGATTCCTGCATCTGGATTTTTCTGTGCGTATGCACATTCCCGCTTTTGTGCTTACGCCATGTTATAGTGTGAGTTCTACGCACGGCATTATACATAAGGCCCCAGTTGTGTGTATGCTTGTAAGAATATGTAGAATGGAAGCTTGGGAATTTAGAGATGAACATGTTTCATGTTTAGCCAAAAGTAACTTAATCAAAAAATCAGCCAGACTATATGAAGATATCAATTGTCCCAAACATTATAAGGAAGGATTTTATTGTGAAAAGGGGCAGGTGGTAAGACCCTATAAATTCAAAGGGTTTCAAAAAGGCACTGGCAGAAAGACATCATAACTGCGAAGACTAGGAGAGAGAGAAACAGCTGCCAAAGAGAAGAAAACTCAGTCTGACTTTGCCACCTACAGATTGCATCTTCACTCCCAAGCTTAATGCTTGGTTTAAGAAACCAAAGACTGCGACAACTAAGGCCATAGCCACCTGAAATGAAGCTTTCTGTGTGACCCTGATTTGAATCATTCAGGTTGTATGTTTTCATATTTAACATTTACACCTGGTTTCTCCTTCACATAAACATTATGGTTGATCTAGTTTGAGTATTGCTTTGTTAAAGTTGTCCTGTTTGTACTGACATTTAGCAATGACCAATGAATTAATAAAATGAAATGTGTTCATTTAGGTTATGTACTGTCTAGGGTAGTTATTAGCCTTTGATTTCTTTTAGACTGTGTAGCCCTTTCAAAGATAGCCATCGAGATATGAAAGCCCAGCGGGAGTAGTGGTTCCTGGCTTTTGCTAGGGTATTCTGAAGTGAAGCCTTTTCAAGGGAATCAATTTGAAGAAGAATCGACACGTAAGTGAATCCTGGCAGGGACGCCTCGTGAGCAGAATGACTTGTAGCCCCTGATAAAGTACTGAAGTTGAGGTAACCAGCCTCGGCCAGTGTGGAGATATTTTTGCTTTATATTTGAGCTTATCAGTGCCAATTGAATGTTGAATAAATAATTTTGCAGGACATATGTGTGAATCAAGGCTTACAGTTTAGGTATTTCCAGTAATAATTTGTCCACCAATAAAAAAAAGAACATTAGTGGTTAAAGTGCCTTTCCTGGATACTTTTAAACTATAAAACAAGTACTCACTCTTGTAATCTTCCCAAACAGCATATTACTGTGTACTCAAGTTTGAATAGTGGTCTCATTTGAGTGTTTAGTGTAGGTTCTCTATTCTTTGCAAACTGTTTTGTTTTAAGTCATTCCAAGAGGAATGCATTTCTGTTAAAGGATCTCATTCATATGTGTGATTATTGAACTCATTGTTTGATGATCAGTAGCTTTGCAGGAGCTATAAACATTTGAGCTGGTGAAAACAAAGCAGTGTTTTCAGATAAAACACTTAGTTCATAAATTGACCTAAATCCTTACCTATATTTTGTGGTAAGGAATGACAAAATGAAAAGATTACAGATAAATGTAGTAAAAATGAAAGTTCTACCTATGGCTGTTGGGACACTGTTTATAAAAATTTTAAGTACACTTTGATTTAGAGAGAGAGAAATAGTAAAGCTCAGGATATTTGTAAGCATAGTGAGGAATGTGACAAAATCTATCTTGAAAGATTGGGAAAAATGGTATAAACACAGAAAGTAAAATAAAGAATCGTAGCGACTAAACCAAATCATAAAATGAACATTAATGTCCAGTAAGCAAAGCAAATGACCTAGCTTTAGAAAGCGCCATTTTGCTTCCTCTAATGCTAGAAAGAGAATAAAAGAGATTTGTTGTTGAGAATTTGTCAACCCAAGGCAAGGATTCTTGGATGTGCATTTTAATTAGGCAGTACGTGATGACATCATATGAGGTGTGATTTCCATATCATGTGACAGACGACAGGCGTAGTAACTGTAAACAATATGGCTGAGGTCAGGAAAAAATCAACACAAAAAGGTGGCACCCACAAAAGAATCCAAAAACCAAAACAGCATCTGAAATTATTAATTCAATGACCAAGATTCCTACATTAGGTACACATGCACAAACTACAGCAGATACAGTAAAAAAATAAACAATTAAAGTAAGCATTTATTACCTCACTTCAGAACACAAGTTGAGAGTATATGTCTGGATTTTCCCTAAGGTTCTCTCTTACTTAGAAACCCCTCAGGAGGTGCTAGAGCCTGTCTTACAGGAAAAATTAGTTTGGACTACCTCATTAGCTCATTTTTAACATGTCAGGAAAAAGTGCAATGAATTTGGTGCATGCACCCAAACATATGAGATGAGTAGTATGCTGTGGTTCAAATAAAGTTGTACAGTTTATGCTGTTGGATTGTAACTACTGTATAGCATAACTATAACGAAGACGTCAACAATTCAAATACATTCTGTAGATGTTTCTTTCCACCATTCTGTCAGAAGCTGAACTCAATGTAGTGCTACCAGTTTACTTGTAACTTATAAAAAGGTGATCAGAAGAGATCTTTCCTGTCAAAGCACACAATGTCATTAACAGGAGATACATTTTGGAGAGTTTTAGAGAGGCAGCCATTGCAGTCCAGGAATCCCATTTCATATACTTTGGACACATAATCACTTTGTGTTCAGAAAAGGCAACAAGCAGTGTGGCACTGAGATCTCTTATGTTGAATACCCATCAATCCCGAATACATATAAAAAGGAAATGTTAACCCTTCTGTCCTTGAAGATTTTACTACTTCAGTTTTAAAGCAACGCATACTGAAATCTTTAATTGCCGTTATAGATGTTTCAGTTAGACTGTTCTCTCAGATTGTGCTAGCAGTTCACGGGAAACGTACTGGGAACATAGGAAAACCACTAGGAAAAGAGGGTTAAAATTCAGAATGCCCCATAGCTTAGTCTGTTCTCCCTTCTGGTGGAGGAACCAGCAGTGTGTTGCTCAAAGCACACCTCACAAGGATGAGTGAAAATGCAGAGAAGCCGGATTGGCACAAGGGGGCCCAGAAGCAAGCAAGAGAACCTCCCTGTTTCATTCACACACACTACAGGGATATAAAAGGAATTGCAGGGAAGAAATATCAGTGTTTTTTAAACCTCTTTAGGAAAATCGGGTCACTCCAGGCACCCAAATGTGGACAACAACAAACTGAATGGCACAAAGACAGTGTTAAAGTGGAAATGGTAGTGCCAGCCTGTCAGATATAATTCATTTTTATTTAAAAATATAATGCATGACCCCACTTGAAGTGTCTGTAGGTTTTCATTGCAAACATCCTTTTAATCAGAAGCCAATTACAATTATGATTTTCCAGTTTTTTTAAGCCAAATATTAATATAGAAATGTATGCAGTTCTTTGATGTCCTTTTCACTGCATAGTACCTCTGCTTAAAGACAAAATGACAGCAATGTACAAATAAGCACATAAAGAATGTTAGATAAATGTTATACAAAGCCAATCCGCTGCTCTGCTAAGGTTGCACCATTGGCCATATCTGATACCAGAACAGAACTCAATAATCCAAAAAGGTAAACTGTGATCTAGGTGTTAGTGAATTAAGATTTATGTGGATTCAAGCATTAAGTGGGTTTAATGATGGATAGATGGATGAATGAATGATCTAAATGAACAGTTCTTTTTCAGCATAAAATGTTTAACACCTCCAATAAAAAATAAATAACAGCATTACTTTAGCACTGAAAGTATTCCATACATATTGAAGCATCAAGTTGCATAATGCCACCAACCAGCATACTTTGTTTTAGGTCAGAGAAGAGAGATTCCCAGTAACTGAGCCTGATAAGGGTGGTTGTTCCATTTACACACTGGACTTTCAGGACAGTGCCCAGTGTAGGTCACATTAGGGGCATTCCACAGAGTCTCATCTATGTCCTCCAACCCAGTGGATGGCACCAGGGAGTTCCAGAGCTGAAAGTACTACAGAATTTGTTCCGAGTGCCTGGCTCTGTAATAGAAGTTGGTGGGCTTGGGATGCTGGAACAGAGCATTGTGATCTGATCAACCTGCAGCTTTCAAGGTTTATCCCAAAAGTGTTTCTGATGAGAAACCCAAAAGTACTATAAAGGCAACAATTTGCTAGAACTAATTACACTCAAGAGTTGGAAAGGTCAGGATGACAGCTCTCAGCCAGAGAGGCAAGGTGGTTAGGCACTCAGACAAGAGAAAGCTAAAGCAGAGAAAGGTGAGAAGGCATCTGAACAGTAGCACAAAATCCAATTGGACCCCTCACTCATAGGCAGTCCCATTTGTCTGATAGTTTGTTTTTTGTGCTCTGCAAAGTGAATAAAGAAATGGCCCTAATTCTATATTCAGTTTTAACTAGAGAGCGGTGCCTTTCCACATCAACAGTAATGTCCTGGAGAATCAAGATATAAAAATTGGTATGTTTATCTTGAAAATAAAGGACAGAAATAAGGGACCCAAAAGTCAGGATTGAAAGTACTAACAGAATGTGCACACATTTAAAACAAAGCCTGCTGGCCCACTTGGTCTATGTAGATGAGTCATTGAAGCCCTTGTAACATGTCGGGTGGCTGGCCTCCTTGCTCACCTCCCTAGTACCACCAAAGCACTCACCTTCTTCACCTGCTATCTCTTTGTCACAACCTCTGGCCTTTTCCTCCAGCCAGTGCCCCTTGACCCAAAACTCTCTCTCAGTACTCACATTATGAGGCATCATTAAATTCACCACTGGGTTCACTTCTGCAACCAGGAGTGACCCTTCTTTGGCTAAAATGACTTCAGGATACAACTCCTGGAGTCTCTGCACCCCATTAGAGGGCCCAGCTTCTCTAGTAGTTTCTGAGCTGCCTATATTTCCCACTTCTGAGAGACTGCATGCTGTCACCACAGGGGCTGGAGGGTTATGACTGGCACACTGCCAGTCCTCATTCTTAAAAAGGCAGCATGGTCCCCCCATTGGACAGGAGCTATTCTGGCCCTTCGCCAGACATCTTTGGCCTCAGCTCTCTCCTTCTTATGGCAAGGTTTCATCCCCAGCTCAAGTGTCTTTTCTTTTTGTTTTTTCTGTTTATTGTCTTCTTAATATTATTTTGTAAAGTATGCCATTGAATATGTTTGTACTTTCTTTCTGCTTGTACTTATTATTATTTCTTATTTATTAGTTCTTTCTAGTATGTGCCTTGTGCAATGTGTTCTGAGCCTGGGGATGAGAGAAGGTTTCTTGGGCACTGGGTCCCTTGATGCTGCAGCTATAGCAGGCCGTAAGCTGGCTGCTAAGTCATTTGCATCTTGGACATGTTTGTTCAGCTCCTGTTTTGTTAGTTCTCATTTTGCTATTTTAATTTGGACATTTTGCGCACAATTTAAGATTTGCTTCTAGGTTTTTTGGACTTAGCTTTGTTCTTTTTGGAAGGGTTCATTTGGCTTAAGTTCTGCTTCCTTTTGCTTTTGTTTTGTTTAGGAAATATTTCTTTTCAGTAAACGCTTTAAGGATTCTGTTTTGCTATTGTGGGCCAGGGTTTCTTTCTTTCTTTCTTTCTTTCTTTCTTTCTTTCTTTCTTTCTTTCTTTCTTTCTTTCTTTCTTTTACCATTTCTCCTCTCCCCTTTAAATTTTTTATCCTTGGTATCAGTTTGATCTGTGCGTGCCATAAAGCCTTCTTCTCAAGATTATAGCCAAGGTTATTCTGTGTCTAGGCTTCACTTTAAGCTGGCCCATCACAACAGTCCTATGATGCCCTTGCATAAATTGCTTCCAAAGCACATACTGAATATGCGGGCCATCCTGTCCCCCAGGTGGTGCCCTTTTTCTTATACTGACATATGGACATGGGTTCCCATTACCATTGTGGTTTTTGCTCTTTCTAATAGACATTATCTTAGCCTTTCCCTGCTCTGTTCTGTCTTAATGCTTCTATTGGCCCTGATGAATCTTTGCCATCTGGGCAACCAGAGCCAGCTCTAGAATTTTTTGCTAACTTAGGTGAAGCTGTAACATGTCGAAACCATGTATATATTCGGGCGGAGTGGTGGCTCTGAGGCTAAGGATTTGCACCGGTATCCCGAAGGATGCTGGTTCGAATCCCCGTCACTGCCATAAGAGATCCTACTCTGCTGGGCCCTTGAGCAAGGCCCTTAACCTGTAATTGCTCCAGGGGCGCTGTACAATGGCTGACCCTGCGCTCTGACCCCAAGGGGTATGCGAAAACTAACAAATTCCTAATACAAAAAATTGTATACGGCGAAATAAAGAACAAAAAAATATATATATATCTTCATACTTATATATAGGGCATCATAGTTTTTTTAGACATAGACACACATATATAATATTGAAGAGCAGGATGAGGTGGGGGTGTTGGTTGCAGATCTGTCTGACATTCCTAGTTGGTATTTCAAATATGTTCAAATATTTAAATGGTACATAGAACTGACACATCTTTTTCAATTTCAGTATACAGTACCTATTATTTCCTTACCATACTGGTGAGTACCAGCAACTTTTCCAGAATTTTCACCACCCTCTTGCCACCCTCCAAATGAGCATTAGTCAATTTCAATTCGTGTCTCACGATGATTGAAATTTCAACATACTGGCACCAGTTCTTAGTGTATGAAACCTGCAAATCTTCACAGTGAATCCCCTTCTCTTCAATCAAGTGTTAAGTTATCCCAAAGTTTGAGGCTTCACAGGAGCCTCTCTAATTTTTTCATTGAATATCACTGCATCACCATACAAAGAGTACCAGCAATAATTTGGTTCCACTTCAACCACTGAACGCACTCATATACTTTATTAATACCACAGAGCTTCCCTCTTGGTGTTTCAGCCATGGAGATACAGGTTGTAACAAAACTGACACAAATGCACACAGAGACACGTATAAAACAAGACTTTTATTTTTCTTCAGCTGGAGGGCACGTCTTCCCCATGTCCCCCAGCTACAACACAGTCCCAAAACACCAACTCACCACACACTTTCTTCTCCTGCACCACCACTCCTCCCAGGCAACCTCGTCCTACTCCACCCGACTCTGGCTGCTGAGTAGTGGTTGCTGGCTCCTTTTATTGGGTACCCGGAAGTGCTCCAGGTGTTTGATTGCTGACATCCGGCTGCACTTCTGGGTGTGGCGAAACCAGTGCCCAGAAGGGTCCAGCAGCTCCTGCTTGCAGCACCCCCTGGCAGCGCCTGCAGAACCCAACAGAGCTGCACAAAACTCCAACCCCCATGAAGCCCTGGGGGAGTCTGAGGCACTGCTGCAACCTAGGGAGGCTGGAGGCGTCCAGGGGGAGATGTTGTGTTTCCCATGCTTGCTTCCCTGGTACATATACTGCAGGGGCATCCCGGCCGGGCATGGGCCCCAGCCATCCGTCACAGATTCTTCTCCTTGAATATTTGTAAGTCAACATCTGTAATGGTTATAAAAATGCCATCACCCTTACACTCATATTTTGCAGTCCTAGGTGACTACATAGTTCACCTATATGGTAGAGCTGGCCCTGCTGGTAACCCAGTGTAAATGAGTGATATGTATGTGGAGAAGAAGGAGGAGTTAATGAGCTATCCCCATGCCAGAATAAATCCGTAAAAGGCCAAAGTTCTAAAATGATGTCTCTTATTAAAAAAACTAAAAGCACAGAGAGGGGAAACACAACGAGTATAATGTGTACATGAAACAAACAGAAAACAGTATGCTAGATCCTCCTCCCAAACTCTTTCTTTCCAGAAGTATTATCTATCTTTTGGGTGGGATACCTTGTGCAGTAGTTATACTTCTTTACCATGTACTTTTCACTCTTCTAGTCTCTAGCTTTTCTTTCTCCTTTCTGTTAAAAGCTCTTCTTGCTCACCTCACAAATCCAAATTCTGCTAATGACTGACTAGAAGAGGCTTTTAAACCCTTGCCAGGAACTATTCTCAAGATTATCTCAAAAGCAACTACCACTGGCAGAAACAGCATTTCTAACTATTGGGGCAATCCTCCCTTTACCTCCATTGGCCCTTGATGTGCAGGCAATCCTTGACACCAGCTTCTAATTAAAAGGTCAGGCAACCACCAGCTCCCCAAAGAACAATAATGAGTAGAATGGAGCCATGTAAAACATTAGGGATCTTTTTGTTGCCATCTGTCATACTGGGGATTCCTGCTTCATTAACCACTGACTCCATGTCCTTCCATTGTATTTTCATCCATGGAGTACCTAACTATGGATCTGTCTCCACAGGCAAAGGACACAATGTCCACTAATAGGTAGTACCCAGATACACTGGCACAGTAAGCCAGAGGCCATTATGAGAGTACTCTGCCCTCGATCATCTTATGGCCCAACTCCAGTCCTGTGATGTTATCTTAGTTGAGACCAGGTCCACCTGAATAGTGGTAGATCAGTTTCTGCATAACTGGTAGTGTGTAGTGGCAACAGGAGTAAGTGACAGCAATAAACTGGCCACACAATTTTTATTGCTTCCACTGTAAAACATGTCTAGTGTTCAAGTTATTTCTCTGTTGTTATGGGTTTTCCTTTCTCACCTACAGGCTGTGCAGTTCTAAACTGGACGTGTAGTTATTTCAGTTTAGGCAGCTCCTAAGTGAGGTGCTGTTTTTTTTTTTGTTTGTTTTTTTGTCTGTCAGATGATGATATCAGTGAGGATCACAGTGATTTAATGCCATTTGAGACAGACTAAGCATGGACATGTGTTGATGTAAGGGACAGAACAGGTGGGTCGCACATGCACACATGCACTAAGATGAATCAACTGTCTAATTAAAGCTAAAATTAAGACCATGACACTTTACTGAATATTCTGGCAACTTCTCACGCTGGCATGCATTTTATGGGAGAACCTGACCTACTTTTCAACTGAAGTGGTATTGGCAATATTAAGCTCTTGTAGTTTCTGTTTGTCACGCCATCCATGCCAATGGATTAAATAAATTTACAGAATCTCTGTCCATCAGCTGCATGTGGTTTGTACAAAAAAAAAATTTTTACAAAAAAAAAAAAATCACAAATCATACTGTTTAGCAAACAGTGAAATATGTTTCATTGACAAAGAAAGAAAGGCATTTAGTCTGTTCTGGAAACATTTTCCTTCACTAATTCTGCATTACTCTGCTTGTCATGTAATTTTTAAATAAAGTGCTCCAGAAAAAAAAATCACTAGACTCATTTTCTATAATAGGCAGATATATCTTACAGCTGAATAAAATGTAAGTTGTGGTTGCTCTGGTAGTATGATACCAGCTTTGCCACATTTGACAACCTTGGTGATTGCAATTCTCAAGCTAATCTGCAGGAATCAAGAAACAGGAAATGGTGGTTGATAGGTAGCAGCAAGGGTCAAGTTCCTACGTAGTGCATTTTTTCTGTGTGGAAATTTAAAAAATAGAAGCTTTCCCACCCCAGGAACTGTGCTTTCAGGAACCAATGAGCTCCTGTACAATGTAGGCCCTAGATCACTTTTGTGTGTTGCATTCCCACTGCACAACAGGATCTGTAACCCAGATGAAAAATATGTGGCTTGCAAAGTGATGCGGTGAGAAGTGTGACACGATTGGGAGTTCACTAAGGACCCCCTCCACCTTATTTCTTCAAAGCTATTGTGATTTGGGAGATTATTTCTTCAATGCGGTGGGTGCATAGCGTGGTGTTCCAGGGAGGTGGCTATGAAAATTGATACAGTGCAAAGTGGACTCAATTTTCACCGATAACCCTCTATAAAGTCCAAACTGCTAACAGATTTGTAAGATAGTGCTAGTGCATTTGGCCAAACAGCACAATTCATCGCCTGAGCCTCACCCACCATAGTTCCTGGTTGAATGAAAAGTACATACACTGGACTAGTAGCTAAAAAAAGTACCAGGAACTACAAATCCCCTGAATTTCTGTGGTGTTCAATGCTACAAACGTTCCAGACTTTCTAAAAAAAATTCCTTATTCCTGAAAAAAGAGGAAAAGCACGTAACATGTATGCATCCTGGTATGTCTCTGAGCACAAATTATGCATTATGTCACAAAAACCCAAAAGTGTGATTGAGACTTCAAGAAGCAATACAGTACCTCCTATTCTTCACTGAAACAAAAACTCTTTTAAGTGAGTTTTGTGTCTTGGGATTGCAAAATTGTTAAGGGATTTTCACGTCAATTAAACAAAACTGTTTTACTCAGCACTACTTGCAGTTTGTCAGCTGGTGCTGGTCTGGCACCATCTTTATAATGAAGGCTAATTGTGCTCCTGTACACACTGTGTTTTTACTATTCAGTTGTCTCAAGCTAATAATTCTTACAAATTATTGTGGAGGCATTTGCAGAAGGGTTCAGAGGTCATATGTAAGGAGGTTATATGATAATGTAATTTAATCTTGTCTGCTCAGTAAAATGCCATGTGATGATGCACACTCTTAATGGTGCCATATAAAATTAAGATTGATTGATCAGTGGGACAGTGTCACAGTTGCTACCACTGCTGCCTCACATCCCTAAGACTCTGTGCTCAAACAGTGGCCTGGTCAGTGTTTTGTGGACTTTTGATGCTCTGCCCATGTTTCTGTGGTTCTGCACCACAAGAATGTGCATGTTAGACTAATTTGCAGTTCCAAGTAATGACTGACTTGTGTCTTTTAGATGTTCTGTGACATACGGGCACCCTGTCCCTGTCCAGTGTTCTTCGTTTGTGCCCACTGTTGCCCAGATAGGTTCCGGACTTCTGCAACTATGAGTGCTTTAAGTGGCTTTGAAAATTAAGGGATGGGTGGTTGCCTGACTAATTGACTGGGATAGTGTTCTCAGAATATCAAGTCATGTTAAGCTTGTATCTAACATACTGTTTAATTCTAAAACCAAAAAATCTTTGTCTTTATTTCATAATGCAATAAATTCCCCTCCCAGTTGATTTCAGAGTCTCCCACACCACTTCTGTTAAACTACAGTCCAGATTTCATGAGAGCCTTTCAGAATTTCAGCAACAATGAGGCTGAATATAGGAAGGAGGGGGTAGACTCGACACAATGGGGCAGCAACAGCAAACCTAGCCCTGAGCGTCGCTGAGACAAAAGAACGCATCATGGACTCCAGAAGATGTAGGGAGAGCCACATCCCAGTCCGCATTAATGGAACAACAGTGGAAACTGTCAGCAGCTTCAGATTCCTCAGGTTACACATATTCAACAACCCTAGTTGGACCCACAATACAAAGGTAATGCTGAAAAAGGCATAGAAGCGTCTCCACTTTCAGAAGTGCCCGAGGAAATGAGGGATGAACAAAAGGATACTGTTAAACGTTTATTGTTGCACCACAGCAAGTGTCTTGACTGGTGGGATCACAGTGGGGTATGCTAGTATAACGACAGAGGACAAAATGCCCATTCAGATCTCTATAGGAGCGGCACAAAAAAAAAAATGATAGGAACTGACTTTCCATCAGCTGAACGGATCTGTTCCAAATGCTGTAGAAATAAATCCTGTGCCGCTATAAAGGATTTCAGCCATACCGGGCACAGACTGTTCTCATCTTTACAGTCTGGCAGGCAGTTCTATAGTATGAACTTCAGAAACAGTGTTAATGTCCAAACGATATGTGTTGTGAATAGCAGGCAGCAATCTGATCGTATGACTGATATCCTTTATTCAGAGACAGAGTCAGATTTTACTGCACTTTATATTATGTATTCTTTGTTGTCTTGTTTTCCTAGGTATTTCCCTTTCATGTTTAATTTACATTGAGCAGTGAATGAAGATAAAAATTCCTATATCTTGGTTATATTGGTATAACAAGAAAAGAAAAAAAATTTACTTTGCTACTTTCTCTTTAAGTCCTGATTTGTTAAACACTGCAGCAATTATTGTCATCTTCTCACATTTCAGCCATGGATGACTGTAATTCTTTTAGATTTACCATCGTCATCTTGGCGGCCTCACTAACTAGTGCTCCCCAGGATACCAAGTTGTGCAGATTGCCTCGTTTTATATGAATCCAGGGTTATGTTTTTTATTTTTCCATTTGTTTAGAATGGACTTTAGGATTTTCAGGGCATTACTCTTTCACCTGATTGGTCTTTTTGGATATACTGTGTTACTTAGATTTTACTATTTAGGCATTGTGAGAGCTGTTCAGAGTGAGGCATGTGCTGTTGAAGTAAATATGCAGCTTTTAAAGAGGATTATTAGCTCTAGAGAAGAAGAGGTGAATATTTTTGGAATCGGTCATTTTTATTTTTCATTAGAGGTGATCTGCTGAATTGTGCTTTCATTTAAATTGAGTTATTTGTGTTGATTGATTGGATAAAATTACATTTAAATTAGAGTTAGGAGACCGTACCACAGCCTCCAGTAAGGCTAAAGGGGGGGGTGTGTGTGTGTTTATTAACAACTCATGGTGTGGAGACTTACAGACTGTTTATAAGCACTGCTCACAAGATGGGGAGTTTTTACTACTGAAATGCCGACGCTATTACCTACCGAGGGAATTCACTGCTGTGTTTTTGGCTGCTGTTTACATCCCCCCGTGAGCTAACTCTACGATGGTGCTTGGCAAACTCCATGACGTCATCAGCGCCTTAGAGACAGCTCATCCCGATGCTGTTTTTATTGTAGCTGGTGACTTTAATCAGTGCAATGATAGTGGACATGAGGAAGGAGAGGAGACCTCACCGGCCACTGTTCATCCGAGGGCTTGAAGTGGTGAGGGTGAGCAGCATTAAATACCTGGGTGTCTACATCAGTGAGGACCTCACTTGGACACTTAACACCACACACCTGGTCAAAAGGGCTCAACAGTGGCTGTACTTTCTGAGGAGGCTAAGGAAGTTTGGTATGTCGACTAAGATCCTCAGCAACTTTTACAGCTGCATCGTTGAGAGCATCTTGACCAGCTGCATCACCGTGTGGCACGGCAACACTACTGCTATGGACCGCAAACGCCTCCAGAGAGTGGTAAAGACTGCTGAGAAGATCACCAGGGGCCTCATGTATAACGCTGTGCGTAGAACTCACACTATAACATGGCGTAAGCACAAAAGCGGGATTGTGCGCACGCACAGAAAAATCCAGATGCAGGAATCTGTGCGCATGCAAAATTTCACGTTCTTCCACTACATAAATCCCGATCAGCGTGAAAAGTAACGCACGTGCACGCGCCTTCTGTCCCACCCCAACTCCTCCCAGAATTACGCCTCTTTGAATATGAAAATCAATATAAATAGCCTTCTGTGAAAAGACAATGGGAAAAGCATGGGGAGAATATAAGAATTTCAGCGAATACCAAGTGGAGGCAAAGGAAAAACGTACTATTTGTTGGTTTAAACAGTGGTATAATCAACAAAAGAAAGTTGATCGAGTGACAGAGTGTCGGAGAAACTCGAAAGATCGAGTTCACAAAGTCGCACAGTACCCGAAATAAAAAAGAAATCACATATCAAAGTCGCCGTGAAAAGGCGACTCGCAGCGGACCGTCTGAGTGTCATATGAAAGCTTATTAGGGTACAGACAAAAAAAATAGGCACACAGTGGGAAAAAAGCACGAAATGTCAACTTTAATCTCGAAATTTCCACTTTAATCACGTAGTTTATTTTGCCATTAAAGTAGAACATCATAAACTTCATCTTAAAATCGTTTATTTTACTAGTTTCTCAAGTAGCACGTTAAATGCTTTGTTCTGTATTTGATCTTCTATGTGTGTGAATCACTACGTGCTTCCGTTCTTTCTGTTTCTCCGACAGGACACAGAATCCATTACATTCGAGATATTACAGCTCTCTGAATAATTAAAATACTGAGATGTATACGTGATATCATTTTCATGATGATAGGAATGAAAGCATGTTATTAAACATGGGAACACGGTGGCGCAGTGATTGTTCATATCTCACGCAAGAGGCTTGCTGCGCCATGTGCGACCTTCGATGAAATAATTTATTACAGAAGTACTGTCTCTTTCAAACGTACTTTTCTTTCTCCAAATACCCAATCGCCACACAATCAGCTCTGTAATAGATGTTAAGCCATCTGTAAGCTTAGAATGCCGATTCTTCAAAACTTTTAAGGAACATTGAAATATCTTCGTAGTACATGTTTAATTATTCTATCCGTCTATCCTTCCAGTGTCGCGTCAGCACCAGCAATAATACAGTGCAAGGCAGGAGCTATCCGTGAACCAGCTATACGCTGCGGCACCGTGTCCTCACATGTTTAATTATTAACAATGCAGATTATTTAAATGAAGTTAAAGTTTTATCTGTATACTATAAGCAACATATTTTGCTGCATTTCATCTTAAAAATGATATTGTCATCATACGCGCTTTATAAAGTAGCACAGGTTGTGCAATATTATAACTGTAGGGTAAGTTTATAGTGAGGTAATTGTACTTATAAGTACAAACAGTTCTGCAAGAAGCACTTGATGGACTGATTGAGTGCGTTTATAGTTCTTGGGATGAAACTGTTTCTGAAACGCGAGGTCCGTACAGGAAAGGCTTTGACACTTTTTGCCGTGGTTGAGGTAGTGCGTACTTGAAACTGTATACCGATAATTCTCTTTCCGATCAGCTGCTGCTGTGATTCCCCACTCAGATACAGTGATATAAATACTCCGAGTGGTGCAGTGAGAGTAATATGGAAAAAGATGATCCGCAGTGGCAACCCTTAACGGGAGCAGCTGAAAGAAGAAGAAGATGCAGTGAGCGTAACAACGCTAAAGCAGTTATGGTATTTGGAATACTATGGCTATTCCCTGGACCATTATATTGCTACAGGTTAATTACAATCAGATGCATTACATTAATAAACAATATGCAGTTAATTTCAGTGTATTTATAAAGCCGCGTCAGGAATGTGGAGCTAAGAAAGAAAGGGTGACCACACAGGAACAGTAGCACTGCTTTGACGCTGGGTGCCGCCAGTCTGCAAAACCGAGCGGAGAAATTGCGTACGCCAAGGTATGAGTTACCGTGGAAATGTGCGTGGCTTTATGCCAAGTTTAGGTTTTATACATCGCGATTTGAGCATGGAAACATTGGTACGCAACATTTCTGTGTGTACGCACCGTTTATACATGAGGCCCCAGGACCCCACCCACCCCTAACATGAACTGTTCACACTTCTACCCTCAGGCAGGAGGTTCAGTATAGAAGTATGAAATGCAGGACTTCCAGGCTAAAGAACTCTTTCTTTTCCAAGGCCATTAGACTCCTAAATAACTGACTGGAGTTTATAACCTCATTCTATCTACCTCACACAACTGTATTTGACTTGTCCATCACACACCTACCTGCACAGTTACACTTTATCCTTCTATTTTGTTTTTATACTTTGTTGCCTCTGTTACTTATTATCTATCTTCTACTTATTATTTGTTTATCTTTATACGTTGGTTTGAGCATTTGGTGTGGATAGCAAAGAAAGAATTTAATTGTACGGGGAAACGTGTTTCCTTACTGTGCACATGACAATAAACTTTGAACTAAATATTTAAACATTTTCAGATTTTATTATGGACTTTAAATGCTCCTTAAAGAAATTATGGCTGTAGTTATGTATAGAATTTATACACAATGTACATAAAAAATTGAACCACTTAAAACATCCTAGTCCAGCAAATACACAATGCAAATACTAAACAAAAGACAGTAACTTGTGCATAAAATGAATACTTTTTTCCGGTCTGAATGTAAGTCTACATTTTTTATGTACTTCAGTTTGATAATGTAATAAACCAATGTGCTACCTATTTTTGGTAACATGGAGGTGATTCTGTAAGCCCTTGACCTCCGTCATCAAATTGGGAAAGGTATAACAGGAGGTTTATTGCATTTTATGATGTGCAGAGGCCAATTCAGCTGGGATTGTTCATCATTCTCATTCCAGTAAGTTAGAGAAAATTAAGACTCCTAATTCCAGGATTGATATGATAGAAGCATTTAGGGTAGCACAGCTCAAAAATTCTATAGTAGGGTTCACCCCTTCTGCTTTTAGTGGCATGGCAGCCATGGGTAACTGCAGTCTTCTTGACCTGATACATCTGGAGAACCTTGTGCGTGGGTACTTTTTATTCAGATATGAGGTATTACCCTGTGATAGCCCCCATTTACTCACATGGAGGTCCTCATACCAAGATATGGATCCTCTTTTATTCAGAACCTGTTTTGCCATTTTCCTGTCGAATGCCAACTTTGTTCTCTTCTACCTCAGCAAATATTTTCCAACGACTCTGTCTGCCTCTCTCCATTTATGACAGTATTTTGCAATAACATTATCTTCTTTGTCTACTATAATAAAAATAAAAATAACTCCCACTTTTTGAAGAAATCAAAGACTTCCTGCAATCAAAAAATGAAAACAACAGTCTGTCCTTGAAAGTTTGTTGGCACTTTATGTTAGGCGGCAACTCATTGTCTTCATGGGAGAAGTGATTTCCACCATAGCTGGACCTTTGAGAATATCTAAGCACGCATTGACCTCTGCCCACAGCTCTCAACTTCACTTTGTGAATGGAAAAACAGTGCAATTTTATAGCTGCAAAACACAGGCCTGTGTAATACAGGGTGTCACACAGAGCAATGCCACAGAATCTCAGATAGATAAATACAGTGGATTCTAACTTTGTTCACATTTTGTTATGTTGCACCCTTATGCTAAAATTGTTCACGTTCATTTTATCCCCATATCAAAGAACATTCAATACCCTTGAATGACAAAGAGAAAACAGGATTTTTATAAATGTTTGTAAATTTATTTAACTAAAAAAATAAAATGCTGTATCACTTTGAGATAAGTATTCACACCCTTTGCTATAACATTTGAAATCTGGAGCAAGTGCATCCAATTACAGTTAGGTCCATAAATATTTGGACAGAGACAACTTTTTTTCTAATTTTGGTTCTGTACATTACCACAATGAATTTTAAATGAAACAACTCAGATGCAGTTGAAGTGCAGACTTTCAGCTTTAATTTAGTGGGGGTGAACAAAACGATTGCATAAAAATGTGAGGCCATTAAAGCATTTTTTTAACACAATCCCTTCATTTCAGGGGCTCAAAAGTAATTGGACAATTAACTCAAAGGCTATTTCATGTGAAGGTGTGGGCAAGTCTGTCGTTATGTCATTATCAGTTAAGCAGATAAAAGGCCTGGAGTTGATTTGAGGTGTGGTGCTTGCATGTGGAAGATTTTGCTGTGAACTGACAACATGCGGTCAAAGGAGCTCACCATGCAGGTGAAAGAAGCCATCCTTAAGCTGTGAAAACAGAAAAAACCCATCCGAGAAATTGCTACAATATTACGAGTGGCAAAATCTACAGTTTGGTACATCTATCTATCTATCTATCTATCTATCTATCTATCTATCTATCTATCTATCTATCTATCTATCTATCTATCTATCTATCTATCTATCCTGAGAAAGAAAGCAAGCACTGGTGAACTCAGCAACGCAAAAAGACCTGGACGTCCACGGAAGACAACAATGGTGGATGATCACAGAATCATTTCCATGGTGAAGAGAAACCCCTTCACAACAGCCAACCAAGTGAACAACACTCTCCAGGGGGTAGGTGTATCGATATCCATGTCTACCATAAAGAGAAGACTGCATGAAAGTAAATACAGAGGATGCACTGCAAGGTGCAAGCCACTCATAAGCCTCAAGAATAGAAAGGCTAAATTGGACTTTGCTAAAGAACATCTAAAAAAGCCAGCACAGTTCTGGAAAAACATTCTTTGGACAGATGAAACCAAGATCAACCTCTACCAGAATGATGGCAAGAAAAAAGTATGGAGAAGGCGCGGAACAGCTCATTATCCAAAGCATAGCACATCATTTGTAAAACACGGTGGAGGCAGTGTGATGGCTTGGGCGTGCATGGCTGCCAGTGGCACTGGGACACTAGTGTTTATGGATGATGGGACACAGGACAGAAGCAGCCAAATGAATTCTGAGGTGTTCAGAGACATACTGTCTGCTCAAATCCAGCTAAATGCAGTCAAATTAATTGTGTGGCGTTTCATGATACAGATGGACAATGACCTAAAACATACAGCCATTGCAACCCAGGAATTTATTAAAGCAAAGAAGTGGACATTTCTTGAATGGCCAAGTCAGTCACCTGATCTTAACCCAATTGAGTATGCATTTCACTTGTTGAAGACTAAACTTCAGACAGAAAGGCCCACAAACAAACAGCAACTGAAAGCCGCTGCAGTAAAGGCCTGGCAGAGCATTAAAAAGGAGGACACCCAGCATCTGGTGATGTCCATGAGTTCAAGACTTCAGGCTGTCATTGCCAGCAAAGGGTTTTCAACCAAGTATTAGAAATGAACATTTTGTTTCCAGTTATTTAATTTGTCCAATTACTTTTGAGCCCCTGAAATGAAGGGATTGTGTTAAAAAAATGCTTTAGTTCCCTCACATTTTTATGCAATCGTTTTGTTCACCCCACTGAATTAAAGCTGAAAGTTTGCACTTCAACTGCATCTGAGTTGCTTCATTTAAAATTCATTGTGGTAATGTACAGAACCAAAATTAGAAAAAAGTTGTCTCTGTCCAAATATTTATGGACCTAACTGTATGATGATTACCATTGAGGTGGCCCTCTGATGGACTGGCACCCTGTATGGGGTTTGTTCCTGCCTTGCGCCCTATGCTGGCTGAGATGGACTCCAGCTGGCCCCCGTGTCCCTGTTCGGAACAAAGCGGGTTAGAGAATAACTGACTATTGAGGTGTTTCTGTACCATATTTGGAGCTCACCAGTGGTCATTTCAATTGATCGCACATGAATATGAAATACACACACCTGTCTATTGAAGGTCACACATTGGTTTTTACTCTGATACACATTGTCAGTCTGTGAGGTTGAAGGAATTACCTGCAGAGCTTGGAGAGAGAATTGTGTCAAGGCACAGATCTGAAGAGAGCTATGGAAAAAAATACTGCTGCATTGAAGGTTTTGCAGAACACAGTGGCCTCCATAATTCTTAAATGGAATTGGTTGGGAACAACCACAACTCTTCCTAGAATTGACTGCCCAGCCAAACTGAGAAAGAAGAGAGGTGACCAAGAATCTGATACTCACTCTCTCTGAGTCCTAGTGAACTTGGTGGAGATGGGAGAAACTTCCAGAAGGACAACCAACACTACAACACTCCACCGATATTGGCTTTATGACAGAGTGGCCAGACAGAAGTCTCTCCTCAGTAAATCTCCACATGGAGTTTGGAAAAAGTCACCTAAATGGCTATCAGACTGAGAAACAAGATTCTCTGTTCTGATGAAACCAAGATTACCATCATGCCTGAAGGAAACCAGGCATTGCTCATTATTTTTGCAATACCATTACAACAGTGAAGCATGGCACTGGTAGCATCATGCTATGGGGCTCTATTTCAGTGGCAGTGACTGGGAGACTAGTCTGGATTGAATAAGGGCTGAAAAGAGCAAAGTACAGAGATATCCTTAATGAAAACCTGTTCCAGACTGGGCCGAAGGTTTAACTTCCAACAGGACAATGACAATAAGCACAAAGCAAAGACAACAGGAATGGCTTATGGACAATTGAGAATGTCCTTGAGTTTCATAGCCAGAGCCCAGACTTGAATCCAATCAAGTATCTCTGGAGATACCTGAAAATAGCTGTCCACTGACAATGCTTGAGAGGAGAATGCTCTGCAGAGAAGAATGGTAGAAAATCCCCTAATTCTGTTGTGAGAAGCTTGTCATGTCATAGTTTAGAAGACACCAGGCTTTAATCACTGCCAAAGGTATAGAAAAAGGTTTTAATGTGATATTTCATTTTCTAAATCAAAAATCCGGTTTTGCTTTGTCATTCTGGGGTGCTACGTTGCTTGATGTGGGGAAAATATTCATCTAAACTATTTTAGCACAAGACTGCAACATAGCACAATGTATAAAAAGTGAGGGGGTCTGAAAACTTTTTTGAATCCACCATAGATAGACAGATAGATAGGTAAAAAAAGGAAATAATAGATTTGTTGCAAGGAGAGATGTTGCATGTTCCAACAGCCCAATACAGAAAAGTACTCAGAATACACTTGAGACAAAATAGGTAAATAAAACAAGTGTGTCCACAGTAAAATTAAAATTAACAGATTAGCAAGAAGAAACACAGTGTAACTAGAGGTTATGGTGCAATATCTAATACCAGCTGGCAAAAGAGACCTCCAACAAGCCTTGTGATAGAGTCAACCCTGTGCTGAAGATGCTCTACAGGTGGATCAGGGTGAAACACAAAGACAAGGTGGCTACGCTTATAGCCTTCAGTTCAACTAACATCCTTCCCTCTGCTTCAGCCGTTAGAGAGTCCAGACTAGGCTGTAGTACAAAACTAGTCTCCCTGAATAACTTATGTCTCCTTCTACCTCTGGTTCTCATGCTATGGCCCAACACATCAATACGTAAAAGAACATATTTGGAACTCTACACTGACAGAACTTATGCAGAAATATTCTTCCCATCCAGAAGCATTTCCCCTGATTTTTATTGGCTTCTTTGTAGTCTCATTTCTGCTTTGTATCCAGGTACTTGTATATTTGAACCACTTCAACATTTGCTCCCACAAGTAATTCCAAACCTTGCTCTTTCTGATGTCCACCAATGTCGTCTTCATTTCAGTAGCATTCACATGCAGATGGGTCAACTCACTCACTCAACTAACATATTCACTAGGCCTTTGTATTCTTCTTGACCGTCTAAATATCTGAGTCATCCAAGAATTTGTACAGATGGCATGTCTCGGAAATTAGCAATGGGCACTTAAGATGGTCTTCCTGGGACAGGCCCACTTTACAGTGAATACTCAAATAACTGCAGACATGCTTGTTTGAAAAGCTTTCAGGTGATATGCCAAGAGGTTCTGTGTGGACAACAGCTATCATATATGAGCATTCTTCTTCTTCTTTTGGTTGCTCCCATTGGAGGTTGTCACAGCTGATCATCTGTTTCCATATCTTCCCATCCTCTGCATCTTGCTCTGTCACACCCATCATCCATCCTCTCTCACCATATCCATAAACTTCCTCTTTTCCTCTTGCCTGGCAGTTCCATCCCTAGCATCCTTTTCCCAATATATCCAGCATCTCTCCTCTGCACATGTCCAAACCAACGCAATCTCGCCTCTCTGACTTTGTCTCCAAACCGCCCAACCTCGGCTGACCCTCTAATATACTCATTTCTTATCCTGTCCATCTTCATCACACCCAATGCAAATCTTAACATGTTTAACTCTGCCACCTACAGCTCTGTCTCCTGTATTTTTGTCAGTGCCACCGTCTCCAACCCATGTAACATAGCTGGTCTCATAACCATTTTGTAGACCTTCCCTTTTACTCTTGATGGTACCCATCAGCCACTAGCAACTCCTGAAATTCTTCTCGACCCCTGCCACCTTACCTGCACTCTCTTCTTCACCTCTCTTCCACACTCCCCATTACTCTGTACTGTTGATACCAAGTATTTAAACTCATCCACCTGTGCCAGCTCTACTCCTTTCATCATCACCATTCTTCTGACCCCCCTCTCATTTACACACATGTATTCTGTCTTGATCGCATGGACCTTCATTACTCTCCTCTCTAGAGCATATCTCCAACTCTCCAGGGTCGCCTCAACCTGCTCCCTACTCTCGTTACAGATTACAATGTCAATCAGTAAACATTATAGTCCACAGGGAATTCTGTCTAATCTTGTCTGTCAACCTATCCATCACCATTACAAATAAAAAAGGGCTCAAATGTGATCCCTGATGTAATCCCACCTCAGTCTTAAACACATTCGTCACTTCTACCACAAACCTCACCACTGTCACATTTCCCTCGTACATGTTCTGTACCACTCTTACATACTTCTGTGCCACTCCCAACTTCCTCACATAGTACCACAGCTCCTCTCTAGGCACTCTGTCATATGTTTTCTCCAGGTCCATAAAGATGCAACGCAACTCTTTTTGGCCTTCTCTATATTACTCCATCAAGATCCTCAGAGCAAGCATTGCATCTGTAGTGCTATTTCCCAGCATGAAACCATACAGCTGCTCACTAATCATCACCTCCCTTTTTATCCTAGCTTCCGCTATCTTTCTCATAACTTCATGCTATTGCTCATCAATTTTATTCCCCTGTAGTTATTACAGTTCTGCACATCACCCTTATTCTTAAATATCGGCGCCTGTACACTTCTCCCCCACTCCTCAGGTATCCTCTCACTTTCCAAGATTGCATTAAACAATCTGGTTAAAACCGCAACTGCCATCTGTCATAAACACCTCAATGCTTCCACACATATGTCATCTGGACCAATAGCCTTCCAATTCTTCATCCTCTTCATAGTTGTCTTTACTTCCTCCTTGCTAATCTGTTGCAATTCTGGTTCACTATCTTCACATCATCCAACCTTTTCTCTCTCTCATTCTCTTCATTCATCAACCTCTCAAAGTATCCTGTCCAGTCAGCTCAACACACTCTCCTTGCTTGTGAGTACATTTCTATCTTTATCCTATATCATCCTAACCTACTGCTCATCTTTCAATGCTCAGTCCCTTTGTCTAGCCAATTGGTACAGGTCCTTTTCTCCCTCCTTAGTGTCCAGCCTCTCATGCATCATACGCCTTATCTTTAGCCTTTGACATCTCTTTCTTCACCTTATGCCTTATTTCCTTGTACTCCTGTCTTCTTTCTTATACCACTTCTTCTTTGGCAACCTCTTCCTCTGTATACTCTCCTGTACTTTCCCATTCCACCACCAGGTTTCTTTGTCCTCCTTCCTCTGTCCAGAAATCAGACCAAGCACCCTTCTAGCTGTTTCCCTTACCACTTCTGCTGTAGTTGCCCAGCTATCTGGTAACTCTTCACTGCCATCTAGTGCCTGTCTTACCTCCTCCCTGAGCGCCACCTCACAGTCTTCCTTTTTCAACTTCCACCATTTAATCCTTGGCTCTGCCCTCACTTTCCTCCTCTTCTTCATCTCCAGTGTCTTCCTAAAGACCACCATCCTATGTTGCCTAACTATGTTTCCCCCTGCCACCACTTTGCAGTCTCCAATCTCCTTCAGACTGAACCTTCTGCATAGGATATAATCCACCTGTGTGCATCTTCCTTCACTCTTGTACGCCACCCTGTGTTCCTCCCTCTTCTTAAAATATGTATTCACAACAGCCATGTGCATCCTCTTCACAAAATCCACTGCAATCTGACGTTCTTTATTCCTCTCCTTGTTGCCATACCTACCCATTACCTCCTCATCCCCTCTGTTCCCTTCACCAACATGTCCACTGAAATCCACTTCAGTTGCAGCCTAGTGATTTCTCTTGTGGAGCAATAGAAGTCTTTTTGCCTTCTCCTTACAAAATATAAATTGCCCAGTGTTTCTAAAACAATTACATACTTCATCTGTTCTCCTTGTAGTTCTGTCTTTATTTTGTCTGAGTGCTAAATAATGTGCATTTTTATACATCAGCTGTCTTTTGAATTCTCCCTTCAGGAAAGCAGCTTTAAATGTTTTAAGGGCACCTGGTTACCCAAGGTAGGAATGACCCAAAAATATGAAGGGTGCTCTGTGAGCCAGATGTAAAGCAGCAGGACAGCTTTAAGTACAAAATGTCAGGAGCTTCTTCCTTCATTTTCCTGTTTGATGAACTGTTTTAGGTTTACAACTGATAAATTCACATAAATTTCTTCCACCAGATGGTAGAGTGAGAGAGAAAGACAAGTAGATAAGAGTGTTAGTAGGGATGAAGTTGGCTGTATGGGCCGTACTGTAAGTCATGCACCACAGCCCTACTGTAGGTAAACCCCTGAAATTCAAACTGTGCTTGAAGGTACGGCTGCATGAAATTATTTCTTCCACTACTTCCACTACTGTGGGGTACATTTATCTTCACTAAAAAGAAAAAGTCAGCAGGAGATTGTGATCCTTCAATGTTGGTTGTGACATCTTTAACATATTGTATAACTCTGCGATGGCCAGTGTGATTTTCCACACTGTAGTGTGCTGAGCTGAAAACATCCCAGTGAATCAATAAGTCTGACAGTGAGAACATGAAGACTAAACTGATAGCTATTATGAACAATAATGCACATCCTCTGACATCCTAGCATTGAGTACTTTTAGCCAACAAATTATTCATCAGGTGTATGTAAAGAAACGCTACTGGAGCTCCTTTCTTTGTTTTTAGCATTTGTGGTTTCTGTTTAATGGGGATTGTTGTTTACTTTTATTTATTTGATAAGCTTCTGTAAAAAGCTAAATTTCCCCCTTGGGATATCTATCTATCTATCTATCTATCTATCTATCTATCTATCTATCTATCTATCTATCTATCTATCTATCTATCTATCTATCTATCTATCTATCTATCTATCTATCATAAGACACCTTTTGACACTTTTTCTAATAGAGTTGATGTTAAGATCTGTATCTGTTTGCAGTCCATTTATTTCTTTTACATTTTTTTTCAAAGTTTTAAAAAGGAAGCACAAAGGTTATTTTGTTTCACATTGAATGAATCTTGATAAATAAATAAGGTGATCATCATTGCACTTTGCAGTTCCCAAACCAAATCCCCCACCCCACCCCCCCACCCCCCCAAATCCACATATCTGTGTCCCACCATGTGCACATAAGGGCCGAAGTGCACAGAAGAGCATCCCAGGGTCTCCTCTATTTCACAGACGCTACATAAACTTGTGGGCCTTTACTACATATTTGTTCAAATGTTTTTTCCTCAAAGATGGAAGCTGTACTTCACAGAGCGCCTCCTGATTGCCAACACTGCCCCACTGTGTTCTACAAATGCAGTGTGATGTTTTCATATTTTTTAGTTTGATTGATGTTCCAGCCAGTGAAATGGCTAGCTAGGGACCTTCTGGTTTACCATCTAGAGCCTTAGACACACTTATCTGTATGGCCACATAGAGTCTGTCCGTTAAATTCTTCCCAAAGGATATACAATACTTTTTTAAACTCCTCTGTGGTCTTTACAAGTTCATTTGAACCCCACGCATTCAGATCTTATTGTGTGAATTATTTTTAGGCTATGTGAGAATACCATTTCTTGGTTGCTTTTGCTATTTTCTGAGCAGTTGTGACTTTTTATTAAAGGAATATCAATGTCAGTTATCGGGGGGTCACCTGTGGATTCAGCTTTCATTACCACCAATCGCGTACACTGAAAGCTTTTTCCTGCTTCTCTTGATCTCATTTCTAATTAGGAGATATTGTTTTAAGAAGTATGACAGTGTATGCACAGTTTTACTTTTTTGCCCATAATTCATCTCCCTTTAATTAACTTGCTTGTTAAGAGTTTGCTTTCTTAATTGTTTAAAACAAATTTATTTTAAAACTAATAATTAAGAAGCAGCAGACGTGTGTGTTTCTTAAAAAAAGCCTCTGAATCTGTGTCTTTTGTTTATCCTTATCAGCCAGCAGCTGCTTCTAAAGTATTTTGACAGAAATATATGAGTAATTTACATTATTAAAGTCATGGAGAGCAAGTTCGTTTATTCTTAAACTTAGCAAGTTTTTTTTGCTAAATTCCCTTGAACAATAAAAATAGAGAAGCAGTAAGTATAACTGACCTGCATGCAAACATTAATTAAAAAGGCCTCTGATTAAGGAATAGATTTGCATGCCATAAGCCATGAAGCTCAAATTTCAGTGTCATTATTGAGGGAGGACTGGATTTTTCTCAGTTATTTGTTTAGCACACAATTGAGGAAGAATTAGCTGTTCATTTTCTAGATACATTGTCAAATACTTAAATCAGTTCATTCATTACTTTCCAATGGTGGACAAGGTGAATTTTTGGAAGAACCACTCAGAGTTTCATTTTTGGAATGGTCTATGGCAACAAAATAAAGAAGAGATTACACTGTGAATTTTTTCCCTTCCCATCTTTTCAGGCAGGTGAAAGTTTGGCTCTAAGTTTCGAAGATGTGGGTGGAATTCTCCTGTGATATTTTGGTGTGCCCTTCAAAACCTTCCCCATAGGAACTGGCCAGTTAATTAAATAAATGATTCATTATTTGACCAACAACACCAGATTTTTGTGGTCACAGTGACCTTGAACTTGTCCTGTAAGCTAAGAATGCATGACAGGAACAAAGAGTGGCTGACACTTCAGCTCATCCTGGAGAGCACTATGGTATACGTATACTGTACACATTTCTGAGTCACCGGTCAGTCTAAGAGTATGGTAGTCTTTGGACAATATCAACACAAACACAAAGACAAAATGTGAACTTCGCTCAGAAGGCTGAAGAGCCAGGAACTCCAGCAAGGCGCTGCATTACAGCCAGGATTTTTTTTTCCCCAGCTCGTATTTATTCTGTTTTATTATTGTTTTTGTTAATTTTGAGTTACTATTTTTCAAATTGTTATGTCATTTCTGAACGTTTTGCCTATCAGTTGTGTTTTATTTCTTTAAATATTCTTCTGTTCTATGATGGTGGAGCCCCAGGAGGCGGGGCCACCCTGCCATTACTGTTGCCATTCCTCCTTTTGGCTTTATATTGACAGTGAGAATCAAGACTCAGCAGTCACTCATTGTGTGTTGTAAGTCGTCTCTTATATGTATTACTGTTTGTTTGGATTTTCTGTTTTTTGCGTTCTATCACATCTGTCACTGAATTCTGCCTTTTGGATTATGTATTAGTGCTTTGTTACATTTTTAGGCAAATCCTTTTGCGCTTTAGAACGTTTTGTTACAGTTTTTTTTATTTTTAACTAGTAAACTCCTAAGGTGTAAAGGTTATAGTTTGGATTATCTATTCAAGCCAAAGTTTTTACAGTTTCTCTTCCTTGTGAGATATTTTTGTAAAGTTAGTGACGCTCGTGTGTTTTGGATCTTTAAAAGCAAGCTCCCCATTATTAGGCCTGCTTAGGGTGAAGCAGTCCAGTTGAGTTTCAGGACTTGCTGCCTTGGAGTGAGCTTCTTCTGGGCAAAGGTTCCTGGCCTGCTTTATAGATCATTTTGGAGACCTCGTATCCCTTTTTGCCATGCTTCTGACTCCATGTTACAACACAAGGTTCAAGTGCTAAAAAGTGGCCACCACATGCATATACCATGTACCTATTCATGCCTTCATTTTCAAGCCCACTTCAGGTAATTCAGTTTTTGTCATTCAGAGCTTATTTGGAACACTGGGTACACAACAGGGAACCCACCCTGGTCTAGGTACCAACACATTGCAGGGCATAATGTCACATATACCTACATTCACTCATTCAAAACCAGATTATAGTTTCTCATTAACTTTACTTTTGTGATAGAAAAACTTGAGTACCCCTATCTATCTATCTAAACACCATTTGGATAGAGGGTATAAGCACCACACAGACAATGGCCAGTATGACATTGTGCCACCTCTCATGCTCATGCAGTCATTTTAATGTTCAATTGTTCCTTTCCTTTTACAGCACAAAAGCTTGTGGGACTCATTTGATGTCGCATACAGTCCAGCTTCCATGTGGTAAAACAAACGGAGACCTTCTTAATGAGGGAGTTTGAAGGGTAGACATCAGTGAACAGCTGATGAGTTCAATAAAATGTTTTCCATGGTGCTTAAAATCTTTACAAGGTGTGTATAAATATTTAACACTGTTACACTGTTTTTGATGGTTTTTTTTTGGAAATTATGGAGCTAAACTCAGTACAAAGAAAACTGAATGGCCGATAACCAATCAATACTTTTCTGATGTACTGACTGAGCCTAGAAGGATATTGAAAGAAATTTAAATTTCACTCTCCAAGACAGGCAAGAATGGCTTCTGCAGTACTAATGATAAGAGAAATCATTTAGAGATTGAGAGATTATCTATTTCTAATTTAAATGATAAAACAGAATATTTAATGTTGAACAAATTAACGTATGAGTTTTTAGAAATAACCAGGATGCAGTAAGGAATGTTCTTGGTGACTTTTGGTTCTTAGTAACAATTACAACATTTTAATGATCTAAAGTTGATGAGAAAGCTCTGTATTCATCCACTAATGAAGTATGTTGTCTTTTTAATGTAGAAAATACTAAGTGGAACATTATTTATGAATAGTTTACCACCAGATCAGGCAGTTGGAATGTTCTACGATCATTTTTTATGACAGTGGAGACATAACACCCACCTAACAGCAAGGTTAGTAAGCAGTTGTGAACTGCAACTACAGTAGTAGGGTCTCACCAAAATGAGGATAGTGTAGTGGGCACAGGAAGAAAGGGCATTTTCTATGGCAGAACTTATTACATTAGTGTATCTTGGACAAAAATCAGAACACACGTATATGTGTGTGTTTTTTAATTGTACATGAAGTTTGGATTATAACTTCAGAGGCATTATAATGGTCAACTCTGTGACAAAACATCATAAATCACAATTGCTGATTATATGATTAACATACAAGATATTACATCCTCTTTACTATTCATACACTTTATGCCTTTATAACACATCTTGATAAGGGAGCAAAACCAATGTAAGAATTTCCATTTTAATAACATGCAATGCTAAATGCAAACTTTATCTATCTTAAGAACAAGAATTGACATGATAACGCATAATTTCAAAATTTTAGTTTTTCCCAGAAAGTGTCTACAATGAGAGAAATATTCAAGAAGTCACTCCAAATCAAGAAACATATTAATGCATATTGCTCTTCTCTCTTGTACATTAGACTTTCAGCAAGGAAAAATAGCATTTTTGTGATCCAGAGCTTGCTTCTGTTACTCACATATAAGAGAAAAAGAACAAGGAGTGTGTGTGTAGCATAAGTTATGAATAAAATTTAAAATATAAAATAATCATAATTCATTTTCACTTATTACAAAATGAATCCAAACCAAACCCAAGCGTTCTGGTTTCTCATACCAGTGCTATGCCGGTGATACAAAGCCATGCCTGGCATTTTCCCCAAAGGACCACACTGTATCAGATGGAATCTCTGCATGTCTCATTGATATTGTAACCTGAATGAAGGAGCACCATCTCCAGCTTGGCCTGGCGAAGATGGTCCAATTTACTATCTCAGCTTGTTCATCTATTCGACACTCCATCTCTGATCACCTTGACCCAACAAGATACTATCCAACCTTAGGGTGGTGATCGATGACCAGCTCTCCTTTACTGATCATATTGCAGCTGTCTCTCAGTCTTGCAGATTCACTGTATACAGCATCTGAAAGGTTAGACCATATGTGATGAAGTATGTAGTACAACTCCTGGTCTAGTCTTTGCTCATTTCACATCAGGACTACAGTAATTCTCTTCTGGCAGGGGTACCAGCATTACATACTGAGAATAGGTGGACAAACATAGTCTTTCTAATTCACAAGGTCCTTCAAAAAATAGCAGTGTATTCTCTCACTGTGACTGTTTAAAGTGTTTAACATGACTTCCATACATGCAGTAGCCTATGTTGCTCATCAATGGAAGATACATACTAAATATTGAAGCAGAACTGTCAATTGGGAAAACAATGGAATAGGATAATTAACTGAACAATTTTCTATAAGGAAAAAAGGCCACTGAGAGTAATGTGGCAGGAGCTTGAGCCACCGTAGCCACCCTGACTTGCACATCCCTGCTAAACATATCTGTTTCGAGTCTCTGAATCATTAAAGGCCGTGAACCACATGTTGTGGTCCCTTAATGCCTTTGTCATGTAAGTGCACACTGTCTTTTTTTATTCTTCCACTGTCTTGAAACTGTCACTCCATTAAACCAAAAGGATGCAAAGTCTCACATTTTTGCAGAAAAATAAAATGTAGATGAAGATATTCATAATGTTTATGAATGTTGTATAGCCAGAATATATTTTGGATGATAATGTGTAAACCCTTGTTGTGAACGGAGCACTTCCACTGCATGTCTGTTCAAATACTTTAATAATAAGCATTATGTTCCTTGTTGTCATGGTGATACACTGTACACAACATGTTCGAGGCTTACAGCAGGGCCCTGGGCTTGTAATCCTTGACAGATATCCATGTGAAAGACTAGCATCCATATTTTGTACAGGCTAACAAAAGTTCCTTTTCAAAACTCAAATGATTCAGTGACTGAGATTTAGGGGGCACAAGACGTTATGCTGTATGTGTGATCGTGATGTGTTTCTTGGTTGTGGTTTGCCTGATCTCTGCTTTGAATGAGGCAGTCAGCCACTCCTTTTTGTCTTAACTCCTAATACTTTTATCGTTTTTTATTTATTTTTTTTTTTGAGTTGAGGTTTCTTGGACATGGAGTTCAGCCACTTACAATATTTACATACCTGATTTGCAATGGTGACAGTCTGATTTTTTGAACTACACTTCTTGATTAATGTACTCTGCTACAGGAGAAAAATGTTTTATTGATATTTTACCCATATAGAATAATAACTCTGTGAGGTTAAGTCTTATACTTATTTCATATTTTCATGGCAACCTTAGGCAAATTAAACTTACACAGGAAACCAGCAACATTTGACTTAGTATTAAGTGTGTAATTAAATAAAGTATTGTGTCCAGCAAGAAGCATTAGCTCCATGAATGGACCAGTTTTAGTGTTGGGAAATGCACAGTGGAAAGGTAGTTCTGCCTGCAGTATAGCCTCAGAGTCATTAAGGCAAGAAAACAGCAAAACAAATTACAGCACAAATAACTTTATACTTGGCTTGTATTAACTAATCATTCAGTGTACAAGCCAACTAATGCTCTGCCATTAAAATCCCATTGAAGAGCAGCAGAATGAATTCAGGCGCAGTGCTTAGAACTCTCACTCAGTTTCACTTTGTGTGTTTGCTCAGCTGCTCTCTGTAATGATTTCATTTTTTTCACTTTTTTAAACTTTTATTTGGGAATCTGTGCATGCAAAATATAGTTTTTTTTGGGGGGGATCCCTTTGTTTTTAATTTGGAACTTGTTTTGAAAGGGTAAAAATGATCTTTCCATTGGCACCACAATTTTGTGGAGTGGATGCCCATACATTGCTATGGAAAGACGTCCAGTGGTACGCAGCAAATGTGACAGCTGCAGTGGTGTAAAGTTCAGCATCACGCATTTCTGGGTTATCCTAGATGCTGATTATGTAAACGAATTAGTGTGTGTGTTTTATGAGTGCAGATTTTGGACAAAGACTTGTTGCTTCTTAATTTATTTTTTGAATGAAGTTTTCGAATTAGGATTTGTCTGCTGTTAATAGTCTCAATGGTTACAACTTTTACCCATTATTTACACTACATCTATTTCTTCTGGTCCCTTCCAAATCACATCTGCATTCCAACCAAATAAAACTGAACACTGCCATCACTCCAGCTGTTATCTTCTCCAGCTGCTATTGGAGTGTGAAAAACTCCGGGAGGTGGAAGGTTATGGAGGGTCACAAATTAAATGTCCAGCTCAGAAGGCTGGCTTTTGTTGTACTCCATCGCATCTGGTGTCCAGAATTATTGGAGTCTCAAATGCTAGTTGAGATTACACTTCTAATAACTTTAAGGTAATTTGGTCTTGATACAATAAACCATTCAGCGACTTCACCTCCTTTTAGCTAGAAATCTCTGGAAACAATGAACGTCCTCGGTATTTATCCTGGCATAGCCTAAGGAATACTTTCTCACTGACATTGCATCATAGTAAAAACAAACCAAAAATGCATAATAAAAAGGCAAAGAAGACAATGCAACATAGTAATAATAAAAAAAAGAAATACAACGTACATTGTATATGAAACACTACCATTTCATAATAAAGGTATGCTTATTTAATGCACAGATCACGGTGCCCTTTTGAATACTAATTGAGCTTCATTGTTGTGGTTTTGTTTCTATCATAAATGGTAACTCATAGACTTTTATTAGCCTATAAAAAATTCTTAAATTGTTAATTTTGTATTGGTCAAATTAAACAAAATATAAGAATACTGTATCTGCTTGATATGTCACTTCTTAATTTTTCCTGATACTTCCACGCCTAATAAAACATGTTTTGTAGCTGTCATCTCATTAGTGCTTTTCCACCTTAGAGACAATGTGTAGCAGAGGTTACATCTAGTCCACACTGACATGGATAAATCTGAAAGCACCGCTTTTTTATTCACATTGGTCTTCTATCCACAATGAAATGACTTTTTAATCACTGAAAATGAATGTTGTCAGAAACATTCTCCAAAGTGCATAATTCTGAAAATGTCTGATCTCTCATGACAGTGAGAATGCTAACATGTGATTGTCCTGTGATCAGGGTTTGACTTATTTAATATTAAATATTACGATAATACCTTTTGTGATCTCATCTTTACTGTGGGGATAGTCATTATATCAGCCAACAGATACTGGGTTTAGCAACCCTGGAATATCTCTCTATTATAATAAAAAAAATCCTGGGATGAGACAAGACTTTTTAGCCTTGGATGAGACGTGATTTTCTCAGAGAGACACTTTCACGTCCCGCAAGACGAGACTTTGTGCCAAGAGATTTAACCACGCCCGGGGCCGGAAATAAATGACAAAGAGTAGATGACAAAGTAGAACGTCGTAAAGAATTCAATAACGTTGCCGCGATACACAATCAGAGCAGGTTAGAGATAATGAAAGTACTAAAATTCTAAAGTCTCAAAAAAATGATAGTAAAGATCGCATTAGCACACACAAATGGAAATTATTACTCTGTGAAATAACAGAACACTGCGGTGGGTTGGCACCCTGCCCAGGATTGTTTCCTGCCTTGTGCCCTGTGTTGGCTGGGATTGGCTGCAGCAGACCCCCGTGACCCTGTGTTTGGATTCAGCGGGTTGGAAAATGGATGGATGGAAATAACAGAACAGTGAAAAGAGATCAAATATATTGTTCGGAAGACTTGTAGATCGTCTAATTCGTGTTGCCATCAGGGAAAAGTAGTGTTTCTACACAATGAAGAGGCGTATCCGCGAGAATTAAGAGATTTGTTGTTTGATGAAAGTGAAATCCGCATATATGAGCGGCACAGATGCAAAGTGGCTGGTGCGTAGTGCAGGCCGGGGGAGTCGGCGAGCAAAGCCACCTAGTTTTACCAAATCATTTTGACATGACTTCCAGTCTACTGTATTGTCCCTTGACTTTGGCAATGATAAGAGCTTGAGGGATCCATTAGGCACCAAGTGAACGTTGGGTCTATGGCTACCTTATACTTGTTTCCAACTTTTAAAAGCAGCTTTTCTGTGCAGATTAAGGAATCTGGTTTGGTGTTATCTTTATGCACTCTTTCATTTCTACATGTTTTTAGCATTTTAATTTACTCCATAAGCAAACACTGCTCTTAGATGACAAACTGTGTGACTGAATAGGAAACATGTATACATTTTTAACAATCCAGTGTAGATGCTGGTGGAGATGGAAACCCATTTGAGACAAGAACAGCCATTGTTAGTGAGGACAAAATATTTGTGCTGCTTTAGTGATGCAGATTTGATTTTTGCACCACTAAAGGAGACTAGGGTTCGCATCCTGGGTCCTGTCTGTGTGGAGTTTGCGTGTTCTGTAGGCTTTATCTGGCTGCTCCAGTTTCCTCCCACACTCCAAAGACATGCAGTTTAGGTGAATTGGTGATGCTAAATTGGCCCTAATGTGTGTGTGTGTGTGCCCTTGTGATGGACTGGTGCCCTGTCCAGTGTTTGTTCTTGCCTTGTACCTTATGCTCACTGGGATAGGCTCCGGCCCACCCCCCACGGTCCTGGACTGGATTAAGAAAATGACATGACATCTCAGACACACACAAGTCAAGTCAATTAGCATCTGTAAATTAGCTTTTCGCTTTATACACGTGTGCCCCCAGATGGACTGGCATACAATGCAAGTTTGGCCCCCACCTTATGCCTAAGACTGGGGCTCCTTGTGATCTTTTAACAGAAAAGGGTGGGTGCAGAAAATGGCTGGATGAATTTCAGTCTCTGAACTATTTTTTCCTTTTCTTTAAATTGCCTTTTTCCCTTTGCCGCTTTTGTCATCTTTCTGAGAGAACTATCTGTGCTGACAGGGACAATTTGCCATTACAGTATGGTGCCTTTAGGACATGGTTTTTCATGAATTCTACAAAAATGTGCAGCAGCGTATTGACATGAATCAAATGTGAGTTATAAAGCCACAACCAGGAATGCAATGAAAATGTGTGGTTCATGCCCATTTGGCAGGTCAGATGTTAAATTTGTGCAGACTTGACTTACACTCGCTTTTTTTAAATTAGGACCTGTGTCCTTGAATTATGGACGTTAACCAGAGTAGCACCTCATTTTTATATGGCACGGTTTAATTGTGGACCTGCACTTTGCTATGGTATTCCTGCCACCCTCCAGGGACTGACTTCTCTGTGTAGCCCGCACTAGCTGTCTCCTTCACAGGACTTACGTTATGGGATGTGGAACTTATATTGTTCCTTTAGCAGGGGATATGAATATTTGAAAAGCAATTCAATGTGTTGAACTAAGAAAATAATATGTTCCCTTTTTTGATTGCCTTATAAATCAACATTATTAAAAATTCTAAAGTATGATTCTATGATATCGATAATGCTTGTTTTAATAAGCTAACTCAATTTTATTTTTCATACACATATATACAGTATATATTGTTTCCATACCATATATATATATTTGTGTATATGTATGTGTATATATATATATATATCCTGTTGTGTGTGAGTGTGAGTGTGTGTGTGTGTTTTCTCTTGAGTTATTCAATTCCTCTTCTGTTTAAAAGTTTTGATCCAAAACAGCTCCTGGTCTGTGTGAAATTATGCGTATGTGGCAGTTTAAGACTTGTTGCTAATCCGAGGCCAGGGACTGGAGAAACTGCAGGTACTGATGTGTCTTTAAGTGACTGAGGGCAGAAGTCCAATGTTTTCTGGACCAAGTGGCACCAACTGCAGACAGATGGGGAATGTCTGGGCTCCATCACTCTCAAGTCGGCTGAGACAGAGATCTATACATAATAGCGAGAGAAAAGAAGAAGGGATAAGGAAGTTTAAAAAAAAATATGGCAACAGTATAATAAGGTGCAAATTGAAATAGACACAGAGTGCTGACGCTGGGCCTAACTGCTGAAAAAATTCTGCTTGCAGACCTTTAAGGTTTCTAATGAATATGAAGAGAAAACACCTCAAGAAAACTTTTACAAGCAGAACAATTGAGATTGATCAGCCACTACATTGCATCACTTTTACTAAAGTTGAACAGCAACGTCATGCTGAAATGAAGCCTTTTGTATTCAACGTTACGTTAACCCTTTCTTTATTTCTAGTCCAGTCCCTTTTCTATCCATGCTAGTTCTCATTTTGCATAGGTGCATTCATTTCACTATTTTTTTTTTTTTGGATCGAAGCTACATTTCTCATTTCTGAAACACTGCCAAAAAGAATATAAAAAATGTATTAAGTGGTTAGCTTTCATTTTGATGCTACAGAATGATTCAATATAGCAACAGATTTGCCCACAGTGTGAGGGTTGCAAGGTTAATAAAACATACGGTTGATATCCCTAAGAATTTAATTTCTTTAATTTGTCTTGTCTCTGAAGTACTTTAAGGATTTTTATTTAACCATTCATTCTTACACAGACAGATTTTTGCTCCACACTAATGGCAATTCCACGTCTGAAATAATGTTTGTATATTTTTAGCAGCTGAATGAAAAAGAAATAAAAATGTCTGCCTTTAATACTACGATAGCAGGAACATAACATTTTTGAGTTGGTTGTTTTTTCAATTACTGATGTGTTTGCAAGTAAAATTAAATTGTTTTAAGTGTTACAATTTTAATATGCCTCATACTGTGCATGAGGTGGTACAGTGGCGCAGTAGTTAGCCTGCTCCCTCCTGGGTTTGAACTCCATGTCTGCACATTTTCTACTGATCTCTGTTGGTTCTTCTTCATGTATTCTAGTTTTCCATCCACGTCCCCAAAAATGTGTGTAAGGTTGATTACTGTGAAGGACGGGCACCCCATGTCTGCCTTCCCACTGATGCTGTGCCTGCAACCCTGGATTGGATTCATATTAGAATACTATACATATAGAGTCATTTTTATTATATTCAAGGTATAAAAATGACCTTCCTTCAAACAAATCTGTTTAAAAATGTAAAACAAGGTTGAGACACGTCTATAGTATCTCTTTTCTATTTCATCATTCTCTTTCATTAATGTAAAGTACATATTTTAGAACAACCTAAATGCAATTTTTACAAAATATGCAGTCATTTGCTACAGTTCACTTTTTTTTGCTGACTTAAAATTAACTTACTGAATAAAGTGTATTACTGCAGTTAGAATGGCAGTTTCCATAGTAAAATGCATACAATAGAAGGTTAATTAAAAAGATTAGCTAATTTTAAAAATAACACATGTAGAACATTACTGCAAAATAATGGCCAGTATGAACATTGGCACATTATGTACAGTCCAGGAACCTAGAATTAAAGGGATCAGATGTTAATTTAATTCAGTTATATTTTTCTTTCTCCTGTCATTCAAATGTGTACCGCTTAGTGGAGAACAAAGTGAGCACACAGCTACCACAGAGGCAAAATCAGGACTGAATATCTTGTCTCTGCTAAGGAATTCACTCAGAACGCTACTCCACCTCTCTGCCACTGTCCTCCCTGAGAAGACAGCAACAGGATTTGAATTTGGGGGCCTCAGGTCACACAACAGCCTTCTCTGCCAGCGGCACTAAAGGAGATTTCCTACAGCACAGACCCAAATCAGGCTTCTCTCTGCAGGGTGCTTTGTATGCAATAACAGATTCCATGGACTTATCACAAAAATTGAAGGGGCAAAAATTATGGACTGCAACAATAATAATAATAATAATAATCTTCTTCTTCTTTCGGCTGCTCCCGTTAGGGGTTGCCACAGCGGATCATCTTCTTCCATATCTTTCTGTCCTCTGCATCTTGCTCTGTTACACCCATCACCTGCATGTCCTCTCTCACCACATCCATAAACCTTTGCTTAAGCCTTCCTCTTTTCCCCTTCCCTGACAGCTCTAGCCTTAGCATCCTTCTCCCAATATACCCAGCATCTCTCCTCTGCACATGTCCAAACCAACGCAATCTCACCTTGCTGACTTTGTCTCCCAACCGTCCAACTTGAGCTGACCCTCTAATGTCCTCATTTCTAATCCTATCCATCCTCGTCACACCCGATGCAAGTCTTAGCATCTTTAACTCTGCTACCTCCAGCTCTGTCTCCTGCTTTCTGGTCAGTGCCACCGTCTCCAACCCATATAACATAGCTGGTCTCACTACCGTCCTGTAGACCTTCCCTTTCACTCTTGCTGATACCCGTCTTTCACAAATTACTCGTGACACTCTTCTCCACCCATTCCACCCTGATATTAAAAATAGCAACCCTCAAACTGGCATAGAAATGGAGATACAGATGTGGCAAAATAAAATTAAATAACACGTCAACAGGGTTGCAACGCCACTCTTTGACTGCAGTGCAGAAGGCTGATTTAATTCAAAGTATAGGTATCTTTCAAATGGGCTTAATTTATAACTTGTGTTAAAATTCTGCTAATAGTCTCACCCGTTGTTCATCGCCATCTATGACTTAACTGATTACACTTTTCACATTCACCTCTGGCATGCTAAAAACAAATTCTTCTTAGCTGAGCTCTTGTTGGAAAAACTCCGACTGGATACTGAGATTGCTCTCTGCATCGTTGACTTGGATAGAGTAAACAGGTAAATATTTAAAGATAATTATGCCTCAGTTTATTGAGTTTTTAGATTATGTTAGGATAGTCTGTTTATTTCCAGAACATAAATTTAATGTATATGTTTATGGGACTACATGATAAAATTATGATTATGCTGTAACCAGCACCGTAAGTTACTGGTTAGACTGGCTAGTTAAATAGAGAGACTTTTTCAAAGAGTGCTAAGGATAGAGCTGCCAGGCAAGAGGAAAAGAGGAAAGCCTAGGAGAAGGTTTATGGATGTGGTGAGAGAGGACATGCAGGTGATGGGTGTAACAGAACAAGATGCAGAGGACAGAAAGATATGGAGGAAGATGATCCGCTGTGGCAACTCCTAACGGGAGCAGCCGAAAGAAGAAGAAATTAATATTGCTGTTAAAAGGTTATAGTGTTTTCACTCTGGTGACACATGCACAATCTTTTTAGAAAATCCTAAAATGCAAAAGTAAAAGATGGCCCGCCGATACAGTCTAATTGCTGCATGTTTTCTGAAGTGTGTAGTTTTCCAGATGACAGTAGCTCTTCTCTTGTGTCCACAGGTTTCCCCGTGCATATCTGGCCCTTACCATCATAACTTGATGGAGGTCTTGGACATCTTCAACTGTAAATAATCTGAAGTCAGCATGTAGCTTGCATTCTTGTCTATCTATTGGGTCACATCTGTCTGATTGATCAATTTTTATAATTTTTTTTGGTTTAGGCCAGATATCGGCATACAATCATGTTGTATTTGAATCAATTGCACAATTCATTTTAATAGTCTAACAAAAAAAATCAGATATGAGCCTAAAATCAGAATTCGGTCACTCTTAACCGTAATCAGAATGTAATTTTAGTAGCCTTGAGTGACATGTAGACTAAAACACAGCCGGTATTGATTTTCAGTATATTTTTAACATCACAACTCTTTTTCTAGTATTGTTCTGAGATTGAGAGGGGCAATGCCCCCCAACTTTAGGATCACACATTTAAAATTCTATCGATGATTTCTGATATTTATAAACTCATGGATTTTTAATGTTCTTGGTGTTTTTCTTAAAAGCCCAGTCATTGGAGTTTGATGACTAAGTCCGTCATCACATGTGTAAAATTTGTATATGACAGAAAATTTGATTTGATCTGGCAGGCTCACTCAAAACTTTTCATTTCTGTATACAATATATACTGTATTAATGATCAACTAAAATGTAGAAACATTGCTGATACTTCATCCATCCATCCATTATCCAACCCGCTATATCCTAACTACAGGGTCACGGGGGTCTGCTGGAGCCAATCCCAGCCAACACAGGGCACAAGGCAGAAAACAAACCCTGGGCAGGGCGGCAACCCACCGCAGTTGCTGATACTTAATTTCAGCAGAAACTTGTTATATTAGGCTGCAGTTTGTCATTCTAGTTACATATGAAAGTCAATAATAGTGAAATGATTTTGTTTTGTGACTTTTTTGCTGTCTCTCGGCCTTGTCCTCTTGTCTCTTACGTTCCTGCCTGGCGCAGGTCAAGTAGCTTTCTCGCTAACCTAACACCCATCAAGGCATTCTGCCCAGTCACCACATCAATACTTTCTTTTAAAGGGCCTATTCTGTCTACTCAATCCTTCTACCAGCAAAACTCTGTGGTTCAAAGCACAAACAACTAAAAGCTGGTATCTTTACAGCATGTAGCACACTTCTAGTGCCCCTGTCACAAAGCTGTCATCCTTTTAGCAGCACCTTGTTGCCCACGCAAAGCTTATTTTGTTGTTTTGCCTTTTACTGCTGTTTTGAGTCTGCCCTCAGATTGTCTTCTGCACTTTCTTTTGCCACTTTGGGCAGATGATTATTTCCCCTTGGACACTCCCAAGCTGACCCTATTGAATGTTATTAATAGCGGAAAATAAATCTCTACATATATAACACTGGCCTTAATAATAACTACCTAAAATTGCAATACCAATACAAAAAAAATCTGATCATTGTATATTTACTAACATATTAACTGCAGTTATAAGGCAGCACAGTGGCTCAGCGGTTTGTGCTTCTACCTCACGACTGCATAATTAAGGTTTTAGAATGCAGACCTCTATTTGATTTGCATGGAATTTTTATATTTACCACTTTCAGTGAAGGTTTTCTCTGGAAACTTCTTTAATTTTCATGTAGTAAAAATGTTCCTATTAGCTTAATTGGTACGTGAAATTGGCATTAATAGTGAATGTGAATATATGCATAAGCATGCATTTTGATGGATTATCTTGGATTGCTTCATGTTCCTGCAACAGTTTAATGGAAAAAGCACTTGCTGAAAATTATATGATAGATAAAAGTATTGGTAGAAAAGTGTTGTATGAATCATATTGTACCATTGTAGGATAATGCTTATTGTATTGCCTTACAGCTCTAGAATCCTGGGTTCGGATTCCAACCTGTGTGAAGTTCCTCCTCATGTTCCAAAGTCCTGCATGTAGGTTGACTTGGCAAATCTCACGTGTCCCAGTATGAGTAACTTGGGAGGCTTTATCCGTATAGTATGTGGTGAGCTGGCACCCTATCCAATGTTGGTTCCTTCCTGTTGGAAACAGGCTTCCTGCAGTCCTAAAAAGCTAATAGAAGTATGGGGTATTAACTACACCATTAAGGTGTATGAGCAGCTCATAAAACCACCATCTTGCAAGTGAGTGTGCCCTGTGACAGAAGGCCATCATGCCACTGAAATGGAGTAAGTGAAGTCAATAATAAATAGATTACTAAACTTACAGGACGAGAAAATGTTATTTTATTATAATAATTATATGACATTCATAACTTTCCATTGTTTGGACTATGAACATCTCTATCTAATTAATTATGTCTGCTTTTTTGGAGAATTTCAGCTTTAAATAGTGGACTGGCATAAATGCACAATTTGATAAGTAACTTTCAATTTTTATTTTATAGCATACAATAAAACCATAATTTAATGTGTTGGCTAGTCAAGGCAAATAAAAGCTGCATTGGTTATGACAGCAATAAACCGTATAAACCAGTCTATAGCTGAACCATGATGCACTGATGAATGCTTCTGAGATATGCTTTATAATAAAAGCATGGTGTCTGAATAAATCTACTTATTCATATTCACACTGCTTTCCACATTTATTGTAAATGCATGTGCATTGATTTGCAGTGTTTACTTCCGCTTAATTATATTTAGGTAATATCTAAATTTCTATTAATGTCAAACACTGAATGTCTGAGCAACATTAAATTTTCATGTTAATTAATTTGTCACTTGCTGTTTTACATTTGATATTTTACTTCATCACTTAAGAGTGTAAAACTAAGGAATTTAATTATACGGGTAACAAGGAAAAAACTGCAAGTTAGTCTTATCTTTAACAGCAACTGCTGCCAAGATAGGCTATGGCTGCTGAAGTTAATGAAGCAGATTTGAGAACGGGATGACATGTAATGTTATGTTATGTTATTTAATAATTCAAAAATATAAACAAGCGTTCTGCAGTGGGCTGGCGCCCTGCCCGGGGTTTGTTTCCTGCCTTGCGCCCTGTGTTGGCTGGGATTGGCTCCAGCAGACCCCCGTGACCCTGTAGTTAGGATATAGCGAGTTGGATAATGGATGGATAAACAAGCGTTTGACCAGCAGGAAGCTCCTGTGAGACAAACCTGAACCTAGAATAATACAAATTAAGCCAGAAGTAAAATAAGATTTAATAATCAAAATAATAATAAACTGGAAGGGATTAGCTAAGAAGAAACAAAGTAACAGAATAGCAAGGAAAATAATAAACTCTAACTTGCCTCTTGTGATTGACTGTGCAGTGATTCTGTGCTTTTCTATGACCAGGATGCCTAATGCATTACCCACCACACATATTAGAAGCCCCTTGTCCTCCACTTCCTCTCCTCTGTATTTTGGTATCTTGCTAAGCCCCCCACCCTACCCACACACTCCTTACTGGACGGTCCATAGGCACTTCTGGAGTTGCTTCCAGCCTCCAAGGTAGCACTTCTGAGCCTGGGGCCAGCTTGTCACTTGGTAGGTCAGAGCGTCACCTAGCAGTGCCTGCTGTGATCACAGCCTCACAACGTTGTAGTGTAGCCAGAATTTTTTCCCAGACTCATGTACAATTTTCATTAAACTTGATATTTTTCTTCTTTATTATATATTATGTTGAATGTTTAGTTACTGGAAATAAGGTCAGCTCTTATGTGTTATGTTTTACATATTGTTTTCATTTATTGATTATTCATTATACTGTTTGTTTTGTAGTATATTAAACTTAATATACATCAGCTTCAAATGTTTTAATTCATCAAGTTTCATCTTCAAGTATAGCTATAAATATACTTTATGATTTGGTGAAATGTTATGGGTTGTAACTGATATTGGAAGTTTAGTAGTGATTCTAAATCTAGAATGAAGCTAAAGAGACCACACTATACAAAAAGCGTTATTTTATTAGACAACATGAAACATAAATGGGGATGATGAGCGCAAAGATTAGTTAAAACACACAAACCCTGACTTCTCTTCCTCCTCTCTGGCCTGTTATCTACACAATCCCCTTCTCCATAATCACTGGGTACCGTAAACTTCACATACTTAAAAGCATAAGAGTTTTGACAAAAAATAGGAGGCCATTGATTCCATCAAGATCGTTTGTTTTGCTAATAGCCAAGTTGTCCGTGTATCTCCTCCAGATACTTCTTAAAGGTTATCAAGGTTTCTGCTTCAACTCTATGTATCGGTAGTTTGGCTCCAGATTCCCACAGCACTCTGTGTAAAGAAGTGCTTCCTGACTTCAGTCCTAATTGCTCTTCCCCTTAATTTCCACTGGTGTCCTCGAGTACACGATTCACTGTTAAGTTGAAACAATTCTTCTTAATCGACTTCATCAACACATGGAGTCTTTTCTGCTTGAGACTAAACAGGTTTAACTTTCCGCACTCTCCAAACTGCACACAGTATGCCAGATGCGGTCTCACTAAGTGCATTTTAACGTCTGAGCAAAACTTTGCTTGATTTTTATTCAACAGATTATTATATAGCCTAATCTTTTATTTGCCTTTTTAATAACTTCTGTGCAGTGCACAGTTAATAAGAATGTTTTGTTAATGTAAACCTCTAAATCCTTTTCAGAGGTTTTTTTCCTGTAAGACAGTGTCTCCCATCTTGTATGTGGGTCGTTCAAAAAGTTTCTGCACTTTTATATTTTCGTTGGAAATGGTGAAGGCGGGAAGAGTAATAATTGGGCATTAAAAAGTTGGTACGATGCTGGGAAAATTGCATCACAAACGAAGGTGACTATTTACGTAGAAAGTGATGTAATTTGTTTTTGAAATTCCAAATACTGTAATTAGACTTAAAAAAAGTGTGGACACTTTTTCAACGTCCCTCATATTTAAATTTGATGTTCCTTTTGGTTGCGTGTATGTAGCACTTTTCATTTTTCTCTGTTAAACTGTATTTCTCAAGTGTTGCCCCGTTCTAGAGCTTGTCATAAACTTCTTGAATTGTTTCGAGTCCTTCTCAGTGTTTACCATTCCTTCAATTTTAGCATCATCTTCAAATTTAGTAGTTCACGAATTATTCCAGAAACCTATGTCATTAATAAAAGTTCGAAAAAGTAACAGCCCCAGGACAGAACACTGGGGGACTCATCACTGGTAACGTCATTTGACATGGAGCATTCTCCTCTTACTTTAGGGTTCACATCTGGAATAATTCTAAGAAACTCATTTGGGGCCAAATACACTTTTAGAAAGTCTTGGGGGCCTTGTCCCTCAGCTCCCTGTTATCATCTTAGGTATTCTTAGTTAAAGAGCTAGACGTTCATAGTAGCTATCACCCCCATCCCCCAGATGGTCTGTTCTCAAAAACAGGCGTTCAAGTATAATTCATTGGACCACCTGCAGCTGTAAGTGTCTATAGACCTCACTGTTTTCTTTTCCAATCAGGGTCACTCTCTCCAGTATCCCTACTGGTGTCCACTCTTTGCACTGTTATGACATGACACATTCTGGACATTGTGAAGCTTTCTTCTGTTCAAGTATTATTTCACCTTTGTCTGTGCCTTGTACAGCAGCATCCTGTTTCCTACATTTCAACTGACCACACGTGCCCATTTTAGGACTGATAGATAGATAGATAGATAGATAGATAGATAGATAGATAGATAGATAGATAGATAGATAGATAGACAATCTGATCATTAAACATATAATATGACTTTAGTGCGGCATAAATTCTTTAAATATTACATAGTACTAATATACTTGCAGGGTGTATAGTAACTGAAAATGTAATCTTATTTTTGTACTGACTTAAATCTATGGAAGTTCTTTATCTGATAAAAGCCATATGCTATGTATTTAAGGAAAGGCAAAGATACTGCAGTGGTAGTGCTTAAGGAGCTTAATTCAAGTGACCCTTGACCTAAAGTCTGTCATGTGACTATTGATTTTCAATACTTTAAGGATCCATGCCACCCAAAGTGTGTAATGCGGCAGATTTAGATCTTCTTTTCTTATCAGTTTTGCCTTCCATATTTGGTAACATTAGACAGTTCGGGCTGACACTGTGCTGCTAGCTAACTAGGAGGACGTGCCAGTTTCTTAATGAAGTTGGGTAGTTGTCAAACACACCAATCATCATGAATTTCAAGAAGGTTGTTTTTGTTTGTTTTCTCTGCACTTAAGGTGCCTCTGTAACCACCAGTTAAGCAATTCTGAATAAGACAATTTAAGAGAACCGGCTGCGACACTTGGCCTTATCAACAGTAGAATAGAGTTAATGGACCCTAACTTAAGTAATTCCTGCAGGTTTTCTAATACCTGAAATCATGTGAAAAGAATGGGATTAAAGCAGATCCAAAGGAAAAAAAATGTTTTTTTATTTCTTTTTTTTCTGGTGTGTGCCAGCTTTACTACTGTGAATTTATTACACTTTTAGGGAAACATTTTATAGTGTATCCATAATAATTTAAGTAGTTATAAGGGGAAGGGTCTCCATTTGAAATAATGACAATAATGCAATTGGTGAACTGTTCAAGGGATGGTTAATGATTACGATGTGTACAAACAAGGTTGGATTAAGACCCTCACAAGCCTCATGGTGTGGAAGCTGAAACCCAACACTCCCATCATGACTAAAGACTCCCCCCCCCTCCCCAACTAGTCACACGTAACAATATGAACATCACATATGTCAATAATAAATACAGGTACAGTGAATGAAGTAGAAAATAAATGCAAAACTTTATATCAGATTAACCTCACCTCTGTCTGTTATGGGTGTCCATGAATTGGACGGCAAAATTGCTGCTAAAGCCGCTAGAAGCAGTACTATGAACCCTTTTTCTCACTATTTGCAAGGTTGTTCTCATTAGTCTCAATTGCAGCTTGTTGAAATCATTGATTTATTTTTTGAAAATGTATAGTTTTCAGCAAAAAGGCATCTTTTGAGTCTTTCGTCTTTATTTGTCTTTTCACTACCTCTGTGGGCTCTTTCTTTTAATGATCATCCATTTGGACCTTTCCTTTTTTGCGGCATCGTAACACTGATCTCATAAAAGTGACCTGCTCTGATCATGTCCCACCCATATCAACCAACCAATCGAGATCTATATTATTCTTTTTTAAAGTTTTTAATTCTTGTCTGATTGCATAGATTTATAGTCAATTTAGCATCAAAGTGAGGTCGGGGTGTGTGCTGGATAGTGGATTCCTGTGAGTGCCTGTACTGTTGGCGAAAACATGAACTCTTCCTGCAATTAGGCATTTCTTTTTCTTCCATAAACTAAGGGCCCTTTCCAAGCAGGGTCCCAGGTTGTACACCCAAGATGGTAGATCCGGTCATGTGTAATTTTACAGCATCTTGTACTACTACTTTATTAAGAAATCTAGGAAACACTCGGACCTTCAGTCCTTAAAGAAAGATGGTTTCTTATGAAACACAGTACCCTAGGTCACTCTGGCGAGGGTGCTGCCACCTCTTTCGTGACCCTTTAGTGTGTTTGACTGTCTTTTGCACTTAGAATGTATGACTTGTGTTTGTGATGAAAATGATCAGTCAGCCTGTACTATGTGCTTCACTTTCAGCAGATGTTGCCATCTTCTCCTGCTTCTACTGTTCACCTGTTACATGGCTGCACCACCACTTATTGTTTGAAGGACTCAAAGCAAAATTACATGGCTGTGGTACCCTGCACCTCCAGTTCATGGGTCGTGTTACATGTATCATGAAATTTGCTCCCGATTAAGACCAAGATCAATACTTAAGGCCCAGTGGTTTGCATGATTTTTCATGATAGATGGACAGCCCTTAGCATTTTATATATCGCTAGCCACAATACCTGTCAAAGACAGGTAATAGAATAATTTAAAAATATTTTCTACCTCTTGCCCTACATGTTCTTCCTGCACCTTTCCCCTGTGTTCATATGTGTCTGAACCACTCTTCACCGGTGCACCTCTCCTCGAGTGAGTTCCTGTAAAGCCTACTTCTCAGACTCCGTCATCAATTTTGTGGCAACTTTCTCAACTCACCTCCGTCTTTGAAGGTGACTCTCACAGCGTGTGCGTTTACTCCTCCTCATGCGTCTTACACTCACACATCCTCTTTCTTCATGTCACCAATGCCAAACTAACCAATCAGATTGCTCTCTGCAACTGGACACACAGACCTTAGAGTTTTATTATATTGTAGATAGATACTTTGAAATATCAATGTGTAATAGCAGTTCAAATTTAGATGTTAGTTTTCTCCTTAAAAGTGTTTAAAACCAGAATTTAGCTTTGTGTCTTAATACACATAATATACTCATTGTAGAGTCACATGGAAAAACTATTTTGGTGGTGTTCAAAATGCAATGCTTGTGTTGAATTCATCTGTGATGGTGTCTGATCAGTCTCCTTTTAAATTATTTCAGGAAAATGAGAATTTTCCATTTACTGTAACTTAATGTTGTTTGTACTGGGGATTTGAATCCTTATTGTCCATTCATCAACTGAAATAATTTTTGTTTGGCTGCTTTGAACTCATCATAAATTGTTGGTATAGTTTTTCTGTCCATATATTGTCAATATGTTTGTTTCAATTAAGGAGATCTATTGTGAGGACAGTTAAAGTCACATTTTTTAAGAACATATGATGTTTTCACTTGCCCTACATGTAAAAATATCCAATGATATGAATGGGGGACTTTGTGAAAGGCAGGCTGTTGTCCCACATCTCCCAGTACACGGATACAGAGCTGAGCTTTTTGCTGTACTGACCTTATCTCACCAATTTGCGCTGTAGCTGATACTATGGGGAAGCTACATCTTGTAAACTCACGTACAAGTCTAATGCTGAATATTATAAAACGTATAAAGATTATATGACGAAGTGAGGTTTTCAGAAAGAGCGTGGTCAAGTTTGGAATAGGTGCAGGTGTGTTGTAGCATGGTGGAGTTGCGCCAGGGAGCTGAAGAAGTGACCAGCTAATCATGCATTTCTGTGCAGATATGCACAGTTCAGTCAGTTGCCTTGTTAGTGCTCTGGGGTATGTAATTAAGCAACTAAGCCTGCCAACATTTAAAAAGGGAGTCTGAACAGAATAAGACAATTTGGAAGGGAAATAAGAGGTAAGGTGAGGAGGATGAGCAAGCAAGGAAGTGAGGAAGCAGTGTGGTCAAATGGCAGTCTGAAGGGTGTCCCCACTGAGCAATGATGTTGGAGTGGGGACTGATAAACAAACTTCCCAGGGGTCCAAAAATGCTGAGTGAGCGTAAGGGATGAGGAAGGTCTGACTCCATGTGTCTGGAGGTGGGCAGGACAGGAGTCTGGAGAAAGGCAACTGCAGCTGTCAGCATCTCCTCCATCAGGAGTGAGCCGGGGAGACAGAGTGAGAAACATTACAAACTACAGAAGAGACCTGGTTTCCTGATTGGATTTTATTTATCATTGACTGTTATCCTGCACATGAGCACTGTTCTTATTTTGGGACTGTTTATTTCTTTATTCATTGACAAGATTTGCACTGTTTCCTCTGTGGGGTTTTGAATTCTGGATTAACTTTGTGGAATAACATCACTTTGAACAATCACTCTTACGTAAGTGTCCTCATTGCATTGGCTCATCTCAGTTACCAACTATCGATGGTTTCAGGTTCAAGAGGAATATGGCAGCTGCAGTCAACCCAGGCCGTCATAGCTAATAGTGGGTAATGTATGGTACTCTTAATATAATTCTACATGTGTAAGGTACATTATGTTGTAGTAATAACTGTGATACCACATTAATCAGTATTGGCCATTATTATATGTGATATTTTAACAGATGGTGGATTTCAGCTTAATTTAAAAAAGGATGACACAGTGGTTAGCACTGCTGTCTCATGGATCCTGTGAGATGGCTTTAAATGCCACAGATCTTTCCTTATGTGGAGTTTATAATGTTCTCCTTGTGTCTGCATAAGTTTTACCTCAATGTGCTCCAGTTTTGACTCTTTGTTTGCCCCCTGTTTGTGTGGATGTGTGCATGAGCGAGTCCTACGATAGACTGGTGTCCAATTTCCTGCCTTAGTGTTAGGAATAGCAGACCCTCCACAAACCTGAAAGGGATTCAGTTGCTTTGACAATCTGATATTACATTCATTTACATGAAGATCTACTTTATTTCTCCTGGATTGTTCCCTTTCAAGAATTTCAGTCCTTCGCGAGTAAAGGGCTGAGGAAATCCAATGAGTTTCAGTTTCTAATTATGTGTTTAACAATCAGCAGCTTGTGGTAATCATCTCAGGTAAGCATCCAATTGCCATTAATGCTCAGTTAATCAGCCTGTTGGCATCCTGAGGCATTGTCTCGCTGTTTCACTTCCTACTGCTTTTTGCATTGTCTTTTTCTTATACTGTGTAACTTTTTGTAGTTTATATGTACATATTTTGTTGGGTGGCACAGTGGTTTGTGACACTGCCTTATAGCTTTGGCTACTTCAATTCAAATGTCAGCCCTTTGACTCACTGTGTGGAGTTTTTATGTGCTCTTTATGTCAATGTCAGGTTGACTGCCAACTTTTAACTGACCTAGTGTAGTTGTATTGTTTTATATATATACATATATATCCATCCATCATCCAACCTGCTATATCCTAACTACAGGGTCACGGAGGTCTGCTGGAGCCAATCCCAGCCAACATAGGGCGCAAGGCAGGAAACAAACCCCAGGCAGGGTGCCAGCCCACTGCAGGACACACACACACCCACACACCAAGCACACACTAGGGACAATTTAGGATCGCCAATGCACCTAACCTGCATGTCTTTGGACTGTGGGAGGAAACCGGAGCACCTGGAGGAAACCCACGCAGACACGGGGAGAACATGCAAACTCCACATAGGGAGGACTTGGGAAGCGAACCTGGGTCTCCTAACTGCGAGGCAGCAGCACTACCCACTGCGCCACTGTGCTGCCTAAATATATATATATATCCATCCATCCATCCTCTTCCGCTTATCCGAGATCGGGTCGCGGGGGCAACAGCTTGAGCAGGGATACCCAGACTTCCCTCTCCCCGGCCACTTCTTCTAGCTCTTCCGGGAGAATCCCAAGGCGTTCCCAGGCCAGCCGAGAGACATAGTCCCTCCAGCGTCTCCTGGGTCTTCCCCTGGGCCTCCTCCCGGTTAGACGTGCCCGGAACACCTCACCAGGGAGGCGTCCAGGAGGCATCCTGATTAGATGCCCGAGCCACCTCATCTGACTCCTCTCGATGCGGAGGAGCAGCGGCTCTACTCTGAGCCCCTCCTGGATGACTGAGCTTCTCACCCTGTCTTTAAGGGAGAGCCCAGACACCCTGCAGAGGAAACTCATTGCAGCCGCTTGTATTCGTGATCTCGTTCTTTCGGTCACTACCCATAGCTCATGGAAGGAAGGAACATAGATCGACTGGTAAATTGAGAGCTTTGCCTTGCGGCTCAGCTCCTTTTTCACCATGACAGACCGATGCAGAGCCCGCATTACTGCGAATGCTGCACTGATCCGCCTGTCGATCTCCTGCTCTATTCTTCCCTCACTTGTGAACAAGACCCCGAGATACTTGAACTCCTCCACTTGGGGCAAGATTTCACTCCCAACCCTGAGAGGGCACTCCACCCTTTTCCGGCTGAGGACCATGGTCTCGGATTTGGAGGTGCTGATTCCCATCCCAGCTGCTTCACACTCGGCTGCGAACCGATCCAGAGAGAGCTGAAGATCACAGCCTGATGAAGCAAACAGGACAACATCATCTGCAAAAAGCAGTGGCCCAATCCTGAGCCCACCAAACCGGACCCCTTCAACGCCCTGGCTGTGCCTAGAAATTCTGTCCATAAAAGTTATGAACAGAATCGGTGACAGAGGGCAGCCCTGGCGGAGTCCAACTCTCACTGGAAATGGGTTCGACTTACTGCCGGCAATGCGGACAAGCTCTGACACCGATCGTACAGGGACTAAACAGCCCTTATCAGGGGGTCCGGTACCCCATACTCTCGGAGTACCCCCACAGGACTCCCCAAGGGACACGGTCGAACACCTTTTCCAAGTCCACAAAACACATGTAGACTGGTTGGGCAAACTCCCATGCACCCTCCAGGACCCTGCTAAAGGTGTAGAGCTGGTCCACTGTTCCACGACAAGGACGAAAACCACACTGTTCCTCCTGAATCCGAGGTTCGACTATCCGACGGACCCTCCTCTCCATATATATTATAAATATAGATATATTTGTGTGTATATATATATATATGTATATAATATCAGAACAATATTATATATCAGGACTCTATGAATTTTCTATGAATTATGTCTATGCTATGTAGGCTTATAGTGATTTTTTTTGCTATTTATTCATTATTATTCTAATCTAATTTAATTTGTTTCTCTTTTCTTGTAACCATTTCTTTGACATCCACTAAAGCACTTTGAGCTACATCCTATGAAAATGTGCTATAGAAATAAATGATGTTGTGTCTATATTTTTTGTAATGGGATGGCATCTTATATATAAATGTCTATGCATGGAAGTGTGTGTCTGTCTGGCCCAGAAGGGAAAGGTGGAATCGGGTTAAGGGCTCCGCCTCCGAGGAAACAGAAAACTCACTTAGCCGCTACTAACACAAGCGGAGCCAGCACACCAGCAAAACGAAAATTCAGAAGAAAGACAAAGTCGCTTAGCTGCTAACATAGGCAAAACTTTTCCTCCTGCCGCTAATACACAAGAAATTGTGCACGTCTGCAAAATGAATCCTCCTAGGAGAGAGATGCCCAGAGTAGTTCCTTTCAATTACCTGACATCTCTACATTTCAATTTTTTTCTGATTTCAACAGATTCTAGGACCCCAGACTTTTTGCAGCATGGGCTTACACAGCTAGTATTATTATAAGTTGTTGTCTGTGTTTTGTCTAATTCTGCCAGAATCAACTCATATGCTCTACAACCCCAGAATAACCACAATGACCCACTCTCTCCACGTACATTATGACAGTATGGGGATGCTCTTGGACTGTCCTCAACCTGAAAATGAATCCAAGTGGTTAAAGCATTAAAATAGCAAGAGTGTTTGTTATACAAAGTATAAATGCAAGAGAAAGGGAAACAAATACAAAGCACAAACCACCAAATGAAGAAACAGAAAACAACTTCTGCTTATTCAGTAGGAGAACTCCTCCATTTACCTATTCACAAAAGCACTGCACAAGAACTAGGTATTTTATTTGTCCTCCATTTTCTCAGATCTGGCTTCATACTTTCTTCTACCTGTTGAGTGTTTCCTAAACTCACCTCTCATCTCCAGGCTCAAAGGTGAAATGGCAGTGAAAATATTTACAGGAAACTCTCTGGGTATATCCAAAGCGATTCCCCGAACTACTTCTGTGGCCAAATATGCCTTCAAGTAGGTCTGATGCCATCTCCCCAGAGTGTTCTCAAACCTGTTCCAATAATTCCTGTTGCTCATAAGTGGGCTGAGGACTGCCTTATACTGCTTGGAAACCCTGAGCAAGGCTGAAGGAGATTTTCCCAGGCCTTGACCTAGCACCTCTAACTTTCCTGTTGTCAGAGGACCAGACAACTGCAGGTTTTTCAATTCTCTAGTACACTGTGAGAACACACCCTGCTCTGGCCGAAGCTGCAACTGTTATTTTGGGGCAACCAGGACATCTACAGAGCATATAGGTTTATAGGGTCCTTATTGCCACATATACAGAGTACCCTGAAATTATTACATGAAACTCATTTCTACTTTTTGGCATCATGATTAGTGAGTACAACTGACTTACCTTAAAATTTTTGTCTAACAACCTGAAAAACCTCAGAACACATTTGTCATAACCTAGCAGTAACAAATGATACACCAAATATGATAATGTGTTATTACTTCTGCTCCTTCAATGATATTATTAACAGGAAAAGATTGGTTGGTTAGCCACCCTAAAATCCACAGCGCCAGTCTGAATTTACGTTATTGATAAGGCATGGACTAGACACCCTACCCATGTGGACCAAAAGACGTCATCTCATATAGACAATAAAACCATTTGGGAAATGGATGCATTGACTGAATGACGTAAAACCTGACAGAGGCCATTTCGAAGTGTTAAATGTGTTTAATTCAGCTTTCCATGAACACTGGCACTTGATCAGTGCTGGTTGTTCTTTTTCAGAACTGCTTTGACAAGGCCCACCTATTTCCCAAGCTTCTTTCATTCCTGGCACCTCTTTGCCAGTGCGGCATATACTATATGTATTTAAGGAATAGGCAATGATTAGCTGATAAAGCAGTGCCTTCTTCTTCCTTAAGTTCATTGTGCAAGCACCTAGTCACATACAATAAAATATATACATTGCACATTTATATCCTTGTTATATCTTTTGCAATCTCTTCTTCGATAAATGCTTTGTACATCATCACCTCATAAGGAACACTGAAGAAGCTGGGAGCTGAAGAAAAGCAGATTTGTGGCTGCGACAGACAAATTTTGAAAAATAAGATCTTCAGCCTATTGAAAATGACTTGCACTTTGATTTCAGATCTCCACACCAGATGACACCTTCCAGGTCTCATACTTTTATCAAAATAGGAGACGACTCACTGCTTTGGAATATATCATATTTGAAAACTGAAAGAAGTGTGAGATAAGATGAAGGTCAGGCCTCGTACAGTAAGTAAGCAATTTTTACAATGGCGAGAAACAAAACCAAATGTCTGATTCACTCAGCTAGGATAGCTTCTGCTTTCTTCTTACAGGGTGTGGGAAACTGGCAGGAAAATAAAGCGCTCTGCCACTTTAAATAATGAGAGGCATCAATAAAGTAGACTTCACTGCAGACATTACAGGCTTTTTTTACATATGTTCTGGGAGTGTCCCCAGTATTTTCCTTCCAAAAAATGGGCCTGTTTATCTTATTTTAGAATTCTTGCTTTGGAACTCCTGATTACTGTCTATGTTTTATTGTATTGGTTACTGGTTATAGTTGTTTATTACAATAAACATTTGATTAAAAAAAAAAGAATTCACTTGGAAAACATGTTGTAAAACAGCCAAATGACTGAAAAACAGAGTTCACATTTGAAAATTATTCTTAGTAACTGGAATGACACATATAACATCATTGAGTCACATGTTTTGTTGATGGACTCCAGTAGTCTGTTAAAAATGAGTTTCCAAAGAACAAAAGTTAGAAGTGGTGGAGTTTTGTAAGATTATTATTTCAGGAGATCATTGTTGGCAATATTAAATAAGAGTCGAGACACTGAAATCATTACTCGTTTTCAACGTGTTACTGGGATAATACAGTATTAGAATCAAAACCACAAAACAAAGAACAAGTCAACACCAGTAACTCCTTCCCTAATTGATTTTCTTTTTCGTTTTTGTTTGTTGTGTTGTTTCAGTACAAAGTCTTGCCTTTGATCGAGTCACAGTTCTGACACTTTGTTGTGTGTGCTGCCATCTGTTATGTCATAGCTGTGCCTACGTCACATGCCATTCTCGTCATTGAACATCAATAAAAATTCAGAACAAAAAGAAATAAAAATTACGTGCATATCAAATCAGAACAGAAACAGAAATTAAACACTAAGGTGTTCCCAACAATTTAAATCTGCTAACTCTTTCTATAAAGTTCAACAGTATGGAAGAAAATTCTCTACTGTAAGAAAGCTTTGGGAAAAAGATGAACCAACAGACTAAAGCTGTCAGAGTCTGATTATAGATGAGAATATACAGGTATCTAAGGAAGGGTGCAAATTTGTTCAAGAGACACTCATAGCAGTCCACTGAACAGAAGTGGAAAAAAATACTAAATCGTCACCATAACACACTTCTTAGCAATGCTGCTAGGAGACAAAAGGTGTCTCTGAAGAAGTTACAAATATCAGTGCCCGCTATTAAAAATGATATTCTTAGATCTACAATCTGCAAAGAGTTTTTAACAGGGGAATTTATGGGAGAGTGACACATCTTAGATACATTTTTTTGTAAACAAAACGTAAAAATATGTGGATACATGGTAAAAACCCATGTTGTTCTGCCATGAGGAGTAAAAGAGAGGGTGACGCAACAAGAAGCCCAAATCCCAGCAGGACAACTGGACAAGCAAACCACCTTCAAGCTGGGATGACTGGATGCAAAGGCCAAGATTACCCAGATGGAAACCAAATAATAGATAAATAAAATAAAATAAATACAGAATACATAATTAGTCAAATAATATATACAAATAACAGTATAAACAAATGATTGTAATTCATAAATGAAAAATGAACGGAAAGACATAAATAAGAAATTTAAACATAAGCCACATAACAGCCCCCTGAACTTAGAGTTCTCATTGTTTTCTGCTCTTCTCCTTGATTGCCTTTCTTGCAAGTTGTTGCTTCTGGATTACAAACATTTCTCCCCATGCAGACATTCAGAATACATTGCAACTGCACATGGATGATGACAAGACGCAGTACTCAAACCAAGAGAGCAAAACTCTTCCCTTCTTCAGATATTTTTGTGTATTAATGTTCACTGAGCCTCTGGCCTGGCTTCAGGGGGTCAGTATCAAATCCTCCATCCTGCAGAGGTGCTGCTGCATATGGACTTTTCTTAGGTTTCAGGTGAGAGTGTTGCAAAGGACCAGGAGGCTGAAGACAAATTTTAAAAGTCAGGGTGGAATATGTTTTAACCGAACATAACCCTACATATGGTCAAATGATTTTATTCAGCCATTTATGAATCTTCAATTAACTATAGTATGCAATTTTCTAAATTAAACTCTATAAAACATTTCTTGAATTAATGACTTCATTCTCACATCTGTCTGAAATAAGCTGATTTATTTTTTCTGTCCTAAATTATAAAGTTACTTATAATGTATTGCTTGACTTGCAGATTTTTCAGTAGAATTTCAGCCAGAATGATTTGTTTTCACTCCTATAATGACATTACTTCAGTGTTTAGATTATTATTAACTCGTAAAAAAAAAAAGTTTGTCTCATTGTTTCCCTTAAACAGAATAATTATCAAAATGCTAGCATATAAAATGCAATGCATTTATCAGCACTCAAGGGGTGGAATCATCTTTGCTTACCATTCATGACTATTACTTGCACCATTGCAGGATTAGTGTACACTGCTGTGTCAAGTGCGAGAAATTAGACCCATGAGAAACAAACTGGCACTTAGCTGATTGTTTTGTGGAACATCTATATGCTGCTAACAGGCTCGGTAACTCTTTTTTTTCCAGACATTTCAACACAAACGCCACACTACAGAAGATACCATAATTTGCGGAATAAATCACTGCTCTGAATCAAAAGCAGATGGGAAACAAAATGAATATCAGCTAATATTAAACTTCAAAACAATTTGGAGCAGACGTTCTGCTCATCATTCTCTGGTTTACTACATTTTTATTTTATTACGGTTGTGTTTTCTAGTCTAAATCTTGTTATGGACAAGTTTTATCTATTTGCATTTTTATCTTGATGCTTCATTATTGTCTTTTTGAATTATGCTCTGCATCGTCATCAGTTTTGTTTTCAGTAACTACTGCAGTGGTAGAACTGGTCCATATACTGTACTGTGTAAGCAGAGTGTGTGTAATTATACAGCCCAGAAGAATCCTCTGTAATTTTTAATCAGTCATTAGTAAGTATTATTTTAACTATTCTGCTGAATTTAAAAAGCATGAATCAAAAACATTTTAAATATTACAAAAATCTTCATACTTCCAAAGCAAATAAAATAATGAAATACAAGAAAAAGCTACATAAGTTTAAAGCACAATGTATTTTTTGAGACACAGTACAACAGTGAGGACTACATCATAAAACATCACATTAGCCAAATTAGCAGAGTAATGATCTATTGGTTGTGTACTTATACACAGACAAACAAAAGGAGACCATTCATTTCCCTTGGGGATTAATGAAGTATCTATCTATCTATCTATCTATCTATCTATCTATCTATCTATCTATCTATCTATCTATCTATCTATCTATCTATCTATCTATCTATCTATCTATCTATCTATCAGGTTCTTTTGTTTAGTTAATAGCTAAGCTGTCTCAATATCTCATCCAGATTCTTGTCAAAGGTTGTCAAGGTTTCTGCAACAACTATATGTCTCAATAGTTTATTTCATTTTCCTATAATTTCCTATAATTCTCTATGTAAAGAAGTGCTTCCTGGCTTCTGCCCTAAATGCACAGTACATCCATCCATCCATTGTCCAACCTGCTGAATCCGAACACAGGGTCATGTGGATCTGCTGGAGCTAATCCCAGCCAACACAGGGCACAAGGCAGGAACCAATCCCGGGCAAGGTGCCAACCCACCGCAGGACACACTCAAACACACCCACACACACTAGGGACAATTTAGAATCGCCAATCCACCTAACCTGCATGTCTTTGGACTGTGGGAGGAAACCCATGCAGACACGGGGAGAACATGCAAACTCCACGCAGGGAGGACCCGGGAAGCGAACCCGGGTCTCCTAACTGCGAGGCAGCAGAGCTACCACTGCGCCACCGTGCCACCCGTCCTGTAGTACATGATTTACCATTTAGTTAAATACAGGAGAAAGTAGGGTGAAATTACACCTTTTATTGGCTAACTAAATAGATTACAAATGCAAGCTTTCGAGGCAGCTAAGGCCCCTTCATCAGGCAAGGTGCATTTAGTTGAAAGAATTCTGCTGGATCTAGTTAGTCAATACCTTTGAGGTATCTGAAAACCTGGATTAGGTCCCCATGAAGTCTCCTCTGCTCGAGACTAAACAGGTTTAATTCTGTCAGTCTGTCAGAGTACAATATGTACCTAAATCCTGGGGTGCACTTAGTCGTTCTCCTCTGCTCGACTTCAAGTGCTGCTATGCCTTCGTTTGAAACATGGTAACCAGAACTGCACACAATACTCCAGATGCTGTCTTACTAATACATTATGTAATGTCGTAGAAGACATGGGTTGGCTGGCATCCCTACTGGGGATGAAGAAAGTAGATGCACAGGCCAATTTGGTTAGTTGTATCGTTGGGAGGACAGTATAAGGGAATGACAGAAGGAGACTGTCTCTGGTATGACTCCCATTTGGACACCTGCAGGACTGCATGGGAGTTGTAGTTTTCTTGGATGGCCCAGTGTGGGTCCTCAGGTGCTGCTAAGGGGAGCTGCTGGAAGTAGGTTCTTCTGTTACAGAGAGGTTCCAGCATACCCACAAGTTCCTGCAGGTGGCAATTGTGTTGCACTGGAAGTACTCTTGGGTTAGGGTTGAAAAGTAGAAAATCTGCCCCCCCTATTTGGGTTAGAATAAGAGGGGGTAAGCAATATTTGCTCCGAGAAGAGTGGAGCTGGAAGAAGAAAGGAAAAGAATTGTAACAGTGAAAAAATAGATACAGACTGGACTAAAACCACAATACAGCTGACTTGCAGTCAGACCTTCTACTTTCTGTTGTATTCTGCAACCTCTTTTGTCTAAAATTAAGATGATGCTATCTGTCTATTAAATGTAGGCAATCATCTCTGATCTTTTCATGATTTATATAACTTGAGTGAGCTTGGATTTTTTTGGAGCTTCAGGACCATAAGATGTATCCATTTGTGAAAAATATTTTTTCTTTGGTTGTTTGCAAACAGCCAAGTATATATATGTATATATATACTTCTTTCATTCATTCCCTTTAAAAGTTTTGAAAAGATGATTAGTAACAAATAATAGTTAAAATTGTTCTAGTCTAATCTACAAAGTCACACACTCAAGACAAAGAAAGCTTCAAAGACAAAATTAGCTCTTTTCAGTAGTTTCCGTTTCCTTTAGTATGAAGAAGAACATCTTGGAATACACCTGACATCACTGCTCTAGACCTGCCTTTTCCAGTCCTTCAACTATCTGAAGCACAGCCTCCCCAGAAGTCTTCATTCATTTGGAGTCAGTTTCTGGAGAAGACAGACCTCTACGTAATTATAAACTTTTCCACAGCTTAAGAGTTCAGTAAGTTCTGATGGGAGGCATTTCTTTAATTGACTTTTTTCCCCCTCGAACTAGCACACATTAAAAGGGGTGTCCCCTGGAGCCTCAAGTCTTTTTCTTTTTCCCTTATATCTTTTCACACAGGCTAATTTAGAGTCTTCAATTAACTTAATACACAGATCCATGGATTGTAGACTGGGCAGGGCAGGTCAGGTTGGGGAGCATGCACTGGTACAGCACGTTGCCATAACCACCACATGATGAAACAGCTCAGGATCCTGGTTGGCAATCCTCCAGGCAGACACGTGGTCTGCTCCCAACCTCTGGAAATGTCCATCTATCTACCGCAGCCAAGTGTTACGTGGGTGTCCCCTTGGCCTGGTAACCATTTGAGTCCTAAACAATGAGGATCCTGCAAGCCTGATCACCCTTGGGGAATTGTGCCACATGGCTGTAGTGCCGTAACTGTTCCTCCCTCACAATGCAGGTAATAGGCCTCATTCGGGACTCCATGAGCAACCGCTCATTCGACACAAAGTCAATCCAGTGTTACCCAAGGACTCTCTGAAGAGACACACAGTACTGAAGGAGTCCAGTCTTTGTCTCAGGTCACTGGATAGTATCCATGTCTTGCAACCATATAGCAAAACATGAAGCACCAGGACTCTAAAGACTTGGACCTTCATCCTTTTGCAAATATATCAGGAGCACCACACATCCCTTTCCAATGACTCCCCCTGCTCTCCCAATCTGTCTACTGACCTCATAGGAGGAGTCACCAGAGACATGAATGTTGCTGCCAAGGAAAGTAAACCTTTTGACACGGTTGACACTCTCTCTGCAGATAGACACTGCTGATGGCTGTGCCCAAGAGGCCTGGAACTTGGTTTTTATCCAGAACACTTGCAAGCCCACACACTCAGACTCCTCACTCAGTCTCCTGAGACCCCTGATCAGAGCTTCAGTTGACTCTGTGAACATCACAGCATCGTCAACAAAGTCAAGAACAGTGAATCTCATTTCACCAACAGATGACCCACAGCCGCTGGACCCCATGACCCTGCCCAACACACAGTCCATGCAAGCATAGAACAGAGTAGGAGCAAAAACACACCCCTGACAAACCCCAGAATCAACTGGGAAAAACACAGAGGTCCTTCCGCCACTCTGCACAGCACTGACAGTACCAGAGTACAGGCCATCCATGATATCCAGCAACTTTGAGGGGATCCCATGAAGTCTCAGGATTTCTCACAAGTCAGCTTGATCAAATGAGTCGAACGGTTTACGAACATCAACAAAGGCTACAAAGAAACTCTGTATATACAGTATTTGTGCTTGCGCTCCATAAGAACCCGGTTGAGGTCCGGTCGGTTGTAGGTGAGGAAGTGATCACGGACCCTATTGAGGATGACCCTAGCAAGGACCTTACCCGGCACCAAGAGCAGTGTTATCCCCCTGTAGCTGCTGCAATCCAGGCAATCTCCCTTCCCTTTCCAGATAGGGACTTCAAATCCCCGTTTTCCAGTCAGTTGGGATGATGCCCGTCTCCCAAATGGAAGCAAAGATTGCTTGCAATGTCAGGAGGGCAGCCTTACCGCCATTCTGGAGATGTTTACCCCAGATACCACAGATCCCTGAAGCCTTCCATCCCCTCAGCCAATTCACCACCTGTGCAGTCTCCATGACTCCATGGTTCACAGTTAATTGGAGGATCAGCCTTGAGTACCATGGACCCAGAGATGTCCAATTTCCTAGCCAGAGGATCAGTTTTAAACAGCTGCTCAAAGTAGCCAGTCCAGCGGGTTACAACTGCAGTTTCATCCGTAAGGACCGTTCCATCAACCGCCCTAACTGCAACTCTCCGAGGAACAGATTCGGATGTACGTAATGTTTCGATTCCTCTGTAGGCAGGATTTTGGTTACAAGACCATAAATGGTGTGACACTTGCTCACAGATTCCTCTAACAAATACCTTCATACCTGCCCGCAGAGCCCTCACAACCATCCTTCTCAGTTCCCAATACAGACCAGAGTTGCCATTGAGCCATGCGCTGCGACTCCTCTCAGTGATATCCATGGTGCCCTGTGAGATGAAACACCTTCTTCTTCTGGGAACACTGGCAACACCAATACTGCCCTCAGCAACCTTCAGGGTCTTGTCACAGAAGGTCTCCCACTTCACTTTAGGATCAGCAGTCACACCCAGGTCTGTAAATTCCTCACACAAACTGCATGCAAACTGATTAGAAACAGCCTGATCTTAGAGTCTGGCCAGGTAGTAGGTGGTAGCCTGCTGGACCTAGTCTGGATCTTCAGAGTAACAACAACAAGTCTGTGGTCAGAATTCACAAACTCTGCACTACAGTAGACCCTGCAGTTTTGTAAAAGCCTCCAGTGTCTGCCCACGAGGATGTTATCGATCTCCTTCACACCACCACCAGTATTGGAGTACCAAGTCCAACGATGTGGCTCAAGTTGCTGGATCCTGGATCCGCATCCCCTGACCTATTGCAAAGTCAAGGAACATGGATCCACTTTCACCACACTTGCCAGACCCATGTGGACCAACACAATCCTCATAGCCAGCCCTGTCAGTGCCAGTGGTCACATTGAAGTCACCCATAATCAGAGGAGTGTCACCTCGCAGGCACCCATCAACCACCAAACGGAGATGTAATCAAAATGTCTCCATTAACAAGACATCACTCACCGCAGTTCGCAGCATACACTGAGTCAACAGACAATGGACCCCGAGAGTGCCTTAATCTGAGTCTCATAATACACTTGTTGAAAAGAGTAACATCGGACACCATCAGAGGGAGCCGATCTACTACAGCAACAGCTACTCCCTGAGTGTGACAGCAATCAAAGTGACCAGACCAATAAAAGGTATACCCACCTACAGAAATCTGGCCAGTCCCAGGTCTGCACACCTTAGAAAGCACCATCACAGAAATGTGGAGTTTACAAAGTTCCTCCAACTGCAGAGGAAGATGATAATCATGCTGGAGAGACAAAATCTTCCATGCGCCTACCTAGATCGGCAGTCTCAAATTGGGACCTGAGTGCTGCCATGCAGCGGGTGATGCTTTAGAACCATACCAGTACCGATCCCCAACAGGCCTGATCCCATTGCCTCTCTGACAGTTTTGACCCTAACCCATCCATCCATCCATCCATCCATTTTCCAACCCGCTGAATCCAAACACAGGGTCACGGGGGTCTGCTGGAGCCAATCCCAGCCAACACAGGGCACAAGGCAGGGAGCCAATCCTGGGCAGGGTGCCAACCCACCGCAGGACACACACAAACACACCCACACACCAAGCACACACTAGGGCCAATTTAGAATCACCAATCCACCTTTCATACCCTTCGTAATGTGAGAAGCCTTCCTATGCAGCAGAGCTACTGCTGTTGAGAGCAGAAGGGAGTGCTGGCTATCGTTTCAGAGCTGCGGGAAGTGTTTTTACGGTGGCTGGAGTGCCAATCCTACTACAAACCGCCATGATTTCCCTACAAGTTGGAGGACAGATGCAGTTTATCGTTATACCTGGGACCAGATTGTAGACAACAAACCAAATTTTCCAGAGAATGACTAATACAAATACAGTATAGGGGAAAAACTCCATAGGGACCACTTCAAGATTTAGACTCAAGGTTCAAGACCTATGCTATCTTTAATTCTGTCTCCACTTTTTGATGATAAAAGTCTTCCTTCAAATTCAGTTATGAGTCTGATGACTTTGGGAAAGAAGGAGTGACAGAACATGCAACCCAAAGGAAAAATGATGATGATCATCATCATATCTAGTTCTACACCAACCACCAAGTCAGGTAAGGACTGCGGTCCCCAAATCCTTATACTGCATATGTTTATGATAAACTATGTTTTTAACTTCTATATCCAGTTTTATCAGGAAAATTCAGTATCAAATGACTGACATATCAAAAAATGCTCTTAATTAGAGTTTAATTGCAAAGAAGTGGGATTTGCAATATGTTGTTTTACTTTAGAGATTACAGTGAACGAATACAAATATTTTCCATTTCCAAAGTTGTCACCATTATACTAAAAGTTACTCTTGAGAAATGCAGGGAGTGCTTAGGTGTCAAAACAGAAATGTTTCATGCAATATTTACATAAATGTTACACTTTATAATATATTTATTTTGTGATATTTGAGTTTGTAATACATTGAAATATCAAGAGGGAAAAGGAAACAATGGGCTGGCTTGTCCAAACTGGTGTCAGCTCTCATGTTTCTATTTAGCAGGCCTATGCATGTGGGTGACGACTGACTAGTTTATGTGTAGCTGGCCAATCTGCATAATAGTTATTAATTAATTAAATTTATATAATGTTTTCTAACTATTCAAAGCACTTTACATAGACAGTGGGGAACCACTTTCTCCACCACCAATGTGTAGCACCCATCTGGATGATACAACAGCAGCCATTTGCACCAGTACACTCACTACACAGTAGACATTGGGTGGTGATGGAGGGCAAGAGATAGTTAGCCATTAAGGGACAGGCGATGATAAGGGGGCCAGAATGATCAGGCTGTGGTGGACAGATTACCAAGGACATCAGGCAAATTCCAATTTAGGACTCTCTGTGCGAGGCCCAAAATTCACTTTCAGGGTTAGGGCTGTCCATTATTTAATATAAGGGACGCCAGGTTCAAGGCTGTTTTGGCAGTCTCTAGTGTCCTGGATCAATAGATCCTCAGTAGAGTTTAAGCGGTCTTATCTCCACAGCAGCTTTTCTGCTGCCCATTCACTTAAAGGAGTAACACCAACTCAACTCCTCTCAATCAGGAACTGTGAGTTAACCTTATGTGCTACCCTGATGTAGTTGTTTGAGACTGGCCACAAAACAAGGCCAACCTGGCCCCAACTATCCCATCCTGGGATGCTGTTTCAATGCATCTCAGAGTGTCTTAAATTTCTGCTGCCCTTGGCCATCCCCACATATGGGTAAACACCCTTGGCATTTTGTTGCCTGTCCTCAAGTGACTTTTTTCCCCATCTCTAGTGCCCCTGCATCTTTTACTAATGGCTCACCATGCATGGCAGGGTCATTTCATCCTTTCTTTTCCCCTCTGGGATATACAGGAGCTTGCTTTTTAGCGAGACTTTCTCCTATCCTGTGCCACTTTACTGGTGGTATACTGAGCCAAGTCCCAGTCATTTGATTAAAGTCAATGCCATATTATGCGACTTCAAGTCATGGGATATGTTAGATTTTTCAAGCACAACTGCTGATCACAATGCCTGACCATGTCAGATTAAATGAGTTAAAGTCGCTGAGCATGTCTAATTTATTGCCCGCATGCCAACCTTTCGGTTGCCCCTTTTTATGACAGGCAATAGTGTGTTGCCTAATGGAGCTGGTACTGTATGAAAAGCTAACAGCTACTGTATAACAACTAATGTCCAGTTCAGCTGCAATCCCGGCTGTTTTTCTTTTTTCCATTCTGTCATGGTATATAAAACACAAGACATCAGATACTGTAGAAGAGCTTCTCTTTTATTCATTCATTGGCTATCAGTTATCATGTACACAGAGCCCACCCCTGTGACTAAAGACAAACTCAAACCTGTTTGATTTTATTGGACTGAGTCTCAGACTAGTTGGCGTGAGTCGCTAGGCAAGACACATTACGGGAGCACACCACTGACTGCCTTCCAACTCACTAAGAATTATGCAAATGATGGCTAAGACTAACAGTTGTGTAATCTAACCTGAACAACCTGCAGTGGATCTGCATGAAAGAATGCATGAAAATCAGTACAGTGTGCAAAGCTGGTACATACTGTGCTTACCGCAGAAGACCCAAATCTGCTATTTCTGCGAAATATTACGTTGCAGGGTTATTATAAAACAATGCCACAGTAAAAATAACAATGTTGAGTTTATTGAGAGAGAGCAAAATTTCAGTATAGGGTTTATTATTCAGTAAAATTGTTCGATATGTCATGGTTTAAATTAATCATAAATGTATCTAAACTTTTCTTTCTATGTCAGTGAAATTCTTCATAGGAGATTTTCAAATCATATTATAATATGGTTGTTCAAGTATTCCACAATATTTGTTTGGATCTATCTTTAATTTTGCTTAAAATTATAAATTTAGATAGCTTAAAGTATTGACATATGGGCTTTGTTGAGGCCATCTTGTATGTTAAAAGACTTCATTCTCCTCTTTGTTTAGCAAATAAGTTATAATTATGGTATATTATTTTTCATCTGTTATATTCAGCTGTAAGTGGAAGTTTAGACCAACTGGTTTTGCACCACAGGGGAATAACTCAGTGATTTAAAATTTGTTTCGACCGTGCTGCTGTCATTATGCCATCAATTTTCATATGCTTCCCAGCACTGCTTAAGCAACACAATAAGGTGTAGTTGTTTATCGTCTCTCATTAAGTAATCAAAGAGATCCAAATAAAGGAGGCTTTAACTCATTTGTACTAAGCACCTTCAGGCACTGCTTTATATGTATATTTGACTATTTCATCTTTCTTCAGTTCAGCTTTTCACACCAAAGTGAAAGTGATTCTGTATTATTGATAAATAGACCCATTACTTTCAGCTGTGTTGTGAGTTCAGTGCTGAATTTCTTTCTTCTTTCATTTACAACATGATCACATCTACAAAAGTAAATGGGACTGCAAGAGGACAGAGTAGGGATATTTCATGTCAACTCCATGGTTTTCCTGTTTGTGACACCATTTACACCTAATCCACCTTTTTTATGGAAGTAACGTTAAATCAGGAAAGAAGGCACCATATATGACACAGACAGTTGCTAGTTACTGATAATTAGGTCATCTTGTTATTTTCCAGACACATATAAAGCATAAATGTCCCACACCTACCAGATCAGCTCTACAGCAACTTTAATTATAACATGACCTGACCCAGCTAGAGATACACACATGAGGAAATTTTACAAAGGCGTTAAAGAGACATGTCTCAACTGAAAAAAATAACACAGATTCATGTTGGTGTATATTTAAAACAAATAAATGGAAATGCATGCCAGTGCTACTTCTTAGCAGTGACTTGCATTATGAAATTCATGACGACTCTCTATTAATATACCTGTCAAAACAGGCAGATACTTAAAAGAGAAGCATTTTCACACTGTTAAACAACCCTGTAATAAAGAAACAAAGAATATTTTACGGATAAAGCTTTGTGGACATCCCACCATATTACTGAGTTGTTGTTTCAGCCGCACCCATTGTTAACAGGTGCATAAAATCCGGCCATGCCAATCTCCATTGACAAACATTGGTAGTAGAATGGGTCATACTGAAGAGCTCATTGGCTTTAAATGTGGAACTTCATTTGATGGCATCTTTACCACAAGTCAGTATGTGAAATTTCTGCTCTTCTAGATCTGCTCAAGTCAACTGTAAGAGTTTTATTGTGAAGTAGAGGCATCTAAGAGCAACAACAGCTTATCCACACAGTGGTAGACCTCACAGGTGGCGCAGTGGTAGTGCTGCTGCTTTGCAGTAAGGAGACTGTGGAAGATTGTGGGTTCGCTTCCCGGTTCCTCCCTGTGTGGATAGCGCTTTGAGTACTGAGAAAAGTGCTATATAAATGTAATGAATTATTATTATTATTATTATTAATCTTACAGAACGGGAATGTCGAGTGCTAAAGTGCATAATGTGTAAAAATCACCACTTCTTGGTGGCATCCCTTACAACAGGGGTGTCCAACTCTGGTCCTGGTGAGCTGCGGTGGCTGCAGGTTTTCATTCTAACCATCTTGCTAATTAGTGAGCCAATTTGCTGCTGATTAACTTGTTTTGCCTTAGTTTTAATTGTAAAACAATAATGAGACACAAAACAAGCTGGCACTTGAGCAGTTAACCTGAAAATAAACAAACGTGAAGGTCTTGGTCATGTTGGTCTGCTCAGGTCACCAGAACATTTTGACGGTGGTCTTAAAAAAAGAGAAAATCAACAGTCTGCTGTGACAGAATGAGAGCAGCAACAAGTCATGATATTCAATAACAGCTTTAATTAACAGCAAGAATTGGCTTCTCATTAAGAAACTGGTTGGAGTGAAATTGGCTGGAGTTTGATGTTCCAATTTAGCTAGTCATCTACTGGCTCGTTTCACATCTCATTTTTGTCTGGCTGCCATTTAATGAAGAAAGGAATCAATTCAGAGGACTGAATCCTTAAAAACAGGGCTATTAAAATTAAGGGAAAAGGAGTTAATTAGCAGTGAAAACTGCTTCTTGATTAGGAAAAGAGTTAGAATGAAAACCAGCAGCCACTGTAGCCCACCAGGACTGAAGTTGGACACCCCTGCCTTACAACAAAGTTCCAAACTGCCTCAGTATGCAACGTCAGCACAACAACTGTGTGTAGGGAGCTTCATGTAGTGGGTTTCGATGACCAAGCTGCTGCATACAAGCCTAAAATCAGTATACCCAATGCCAAGTGTCGACTGCAGTGGTGTAAAGCACACCACCATTAGACTCTGGAGCAGTGGAAATGTGCACTGATGAATCATAATTTATTATCTAGCAATTTGACTGAAGAATCTGGGTTCAGCTGATGCCAGGAGAACACTACCTTCCACACTGCATAGTGCCTGCTGTAAAGGTTGATAAAGGAAGGATAATGGTCTGGGCTGTTTTTCAGTTTGGGTTAGGCCCCTTGGTTCCATTGAAGAGTACTGTTAATGCCACATCATATAAAAACATTTTAAGACAATTGTGTGTTTCCAATTTCATAGCAACAGTATGGAGAAGGCCATTTTCTATTCCAGTATGACTCTCTGCCCATGTGCACAAAGCCAGGTCCATAAGGAGATGGTTTGACAAGTTTGCTGTGGAAGAACTTGAGTGGCCTGCACAGAGCCCCACTGAACACCTTCAGGATGAATTGGAATGCCAATTGCAAGTCAGATCTTCTCATGCAACATTAATACCTGATTTCACAGATGCTCTTTTGGCTGAATGGGCACAGATTCCCACAGACCCACTCCAAAATCATGTGGAAAGCCTTCCAAGAAGAAAGAGTAGAGGCTGTTATAGCCGCACAAGGATAAGCAACTCCATAATAATGCCCATAGTTTTGGAATGAGATATCCAACAGACTCATAAATGTGTGATGGTCAGGCATCCACATTCACTTGGCCATATAATCTGTTTGTTTTCTTCCAGGAGTACACGGCATATGATTGAATGTGTGGCACCAGACTTTAGTCACTTCAAAGTGGTCCTCTATCAGAAAACTATCTCAATGTCTAAAACCTGTTACTGTACGTATAGTTATTCTGTCCAAACTGACCAGGAATGAGGAAGGTCATGCTGCCTCTCTGCGAGCCTAATCAAGTTAACGTTGCTATTTATTGACGATACTAAGACTGAAAGCAGTGAATGGTGACTGAAGACAGGGACACGATAAGATTAAGAAAAGGAAGGACTGGCATGAAGTGATTCGTTTTTAGTGCCAGGGAAGACAAAGGGTGCTGCCATGGGAGCAGCGTGCTCTTGACTTGTGTTGATGCTCCAGAAGGGTTGCAGGCCCATGGAGGCTTTAGGAGTTTTACCTTCATTACTGTTTGCGTTCCCACAACCCGGCTCAGGATTATATGAGCTTAGAAATATAGTATGGTATGATACTGTTTGCCAATTTGTTCCCTTTATTAATGCACCTTTTTGTGTTTTATATTTTGGCCACAATGGCACTAATTTGGGCTGAGGACATGCTACAGAATGGCTGTCTGGCATAGTTTAGGGAGACAGTGTGCTGTACCTAAAAGTGAGATACAGTGTCAGATAGATAGACAGATAGGAAAGGCACTATATGATTGATAGAGCGATAGATAGATAGATTTGTCACAGGGATCAATTTAACTTTTCAAAAACTTAAATAATAAATATTATAACAACCCCCTCAAATACAACAACAACAACATTTATTTATATACCACATTTTCATACAAAAGATGTAGCTCAAAGTGCTTTACAGAATTAAGGAAGAGAAAAAAAAAGAAAAAAAAACAAAATATAAAAATAAAATTAGGCAATTCTAATGGCTGGGATTGGCTCCAGCAGACCCCTGATGGATAATTAACATGGAATAAAAGTAAGGTCCGATGGCCAGGAAGGACAGAAAAAACAGACGGCTGGAGAAAAAAAAAAACAAAATCTGCAGGGGTTCCAAGGCCAAGAGACCACCCAGCGCCCTCTGGGCATTCTGCCTAACATCAATGATCTCAATCTATTCACATGGAAGAATGTGATGATGACAGTCCTGTGGATCATCATGTACACATACACATCAGAATTACTAAAAAGAAAGAAAACATGTCTGACTTGACTAAAGATAAAAAGAATGGCCACAGTGGGACATTATAAAGATGTATTGTCATTGGCATAAAGGAGCCCCAGTAGCATTTCTTGACACACTTCTGCTGTGTGATTCAGAAGCAACAAAGTACATCAGGTAAGCCAATTTGTGTTTTCCATCCATCCATCCATTTTCCAACCCGCTGAATCCGAACACAGGGTCACGGGGGTCTGCTGGAGCCAATCCCAGCCAACACAGGGCACAAGGCAGGAACCAATCCTGGGCAGGGTGCCAATCCACCGCAGAATTTGTGTTTTCTATTAATTAAAATGAACTTACATATTTTAATATGTTTTTAGTTATCATGGCGCAGGAGAGTGTTGATGTTGTTCAGACAAGTAAGAATTTCACTGTTCTCTGTACCTGTAATAATACCACACAGCTATTACTAAACATTTATTATCGATAATTTGTCACTTTTTTCCCCACTGTATATGTGTTTCATTTGGTGTTACAGGGTGCAAATTTCAGTTTGATTGTGATTTCACATCTTTGGTGCTTTGTTCTTGTGACACCTCATTATGCCTTACATATTCCATTTATATTAGCAAACATGAAGTTCTGTTTGAGACTTGCCTCAATCAAATGTTCTATAGCTGCGCATGCTATTAGGAATGGAAGCCACAATCTTCAGGTATCGCTCATCTTTATTAGCCAGCATTTGGCATCCTTCATGATCCACTCTGTTAGCATTGTTTCATTATATAAACAATTAAAAACTTGTCCATCTGTGGATTTTATTATTTTATCAGTCTTAATCAAAATGGTGAGCTAAACTTAGCAGCATGAGGAGTGAAGGAGCGGCAATCCCCCTGAATGCATGCACTATATGTCTTTGGAGTTTGGGAAGATGTCAAAATGCTTGAAAGTAGGGCACACAAATTCAAGGACCCTGTGAAGAAGGGAACCCATCTTCTGAAATCCTACCTTGGGTCAAGTGCTGTCAAATGCTCTGATTACAGTACATGCGATGTAGTAAATAACTGCATAAAAATGTAATTTGTGTGCAACACCCCAGTTGGGTTAGACTTGATAACATTCTTGCTGAAACCAATGAGTTCAAATGCCGACTAGAAAATGAATAGGATGTTTCTGCTGACTGGGTTAGAAAGCAATCAGAATGATTATGAATAATTAGTGCAGTGCCAGTGGCTAGCCAAAGAAAAGTTGCATTACTAGATCTGTGTGTGTGTGTGTGAAAGACTGTGTGGTAGGATAAGCGGGATTCCTTGGCATGCACGGCCATCCTTCGTTGTAAAGACATGGACTGCAGTGTCTAATGTACATGGCTAATAAACAAAGAAAAGTGAAAAACAGCCAAATTGATAAAGCAAAGTGGCTAATAGGATCATTAGCCCCCTCTCCGCATTGGTTGGACATTGTGTGCCTCCACGCTAGTCCTCAGAGCAGATTGCAAGAACAGGCTGACAGTTACTAGCTAGCTCAGCAGTGCTGGGTGCAAACTGCCATCTTCCTGTGGATTTACAGCTGCCACTTCTGCTACTTCAATTAGTTCTATAGCACACAGATGTTGCTTAAATGTTGCTTCTAATGATACTGCAATAAGCGTAAGATTCATGCCATATTTTGAAGCACGTAAATTTCTCAAGTGGCACAATTAAAGTCAAAATATTAGGTAGGGAAACTTGGCACTGCCTGAAATCTGGAAAATGCACCAAATATTTAAGAATGGATCCAAAATTCAGAATGCAAAACGTGTAGTTTTGAGCTATAAATGACAGGGAAATGCAGATTCACTTTTACTATGGCAGATAGTAGCATTAATTTGTATTTGACATAGAATGGGTGGCTTTTATGGGCTTTATAAACTCAGCTTCATATATCTCTGTGTTGAGTTTAAAAAACTAGTCTCAAAGAAGAAACAGACAATGATAAATCGATCTGCTTCACACATTTATACTTCATGTAATATCTTCACTGGAATACAGTCCTGATCGAGCAAATGTAGAGTTTTTCAAGGTTTAACATCATGTCTTTGGTGTTGTTTAAGGTTAAGCATTATTGTCTTTTTAGTTACTGAAATTATTACATTATTTCCTAATCTCTTTTGGGAAGATTACAGGACAGGGCATGCAGTCATCATGGCCCAATCCGGAGATACCAAATAGCTTAAGGCACCCAGATAAAGGAAGAACAGGCAATGTCCTTGTTGTCCATCCATCCATCCATTTGCCTAATCTGCTTATCCAGGGCATTGTTGCCGGGCAGCAGGAGCCTATCCTAGCAATCATAAGGTGCAAGGCAGGAACAATCTCTGGATTGTGCCAGCCCATCACAGTGTTCTTCTTGTGTCAGTGTGCATTTTCTTGATTTATATAAAACAAGATTACCAGTGTTAACCAAACCATTAAAGTGTATATATGAACAAATTGTTGCCATATGTTTACTTTTAAATGTTATTTTAACAATTTAAGAATTAAGATAACACTGGTCATTTTGGTATGTATCTTAGTTTCCTCATATGTCTCAAGAACATGCAGGTTAGGCCAACGGATGGCTCTAAATTGAGCAGAGTGCGAGTCTGTCAGTGAATATACCCTGCTATGGACTAGCACACAGTGCAAGGTTGCTGCCTGCCTTGTACCCGATGCTTCTAGAACAAGCTCTACCATCTTATCCCGTGATGGCAAAAAAAGGGTTTCAAAAATCCATCCAGTTTAGACCCTTTGTGGCTGGAGCTTATCCCAGCAGCATTAGATACAAGGTAGGAACTACCTCTAGATGCAGCATACACATTCACACATTCACACTTTTACGGCCAATTTCAAGTTGGCAATCAACCTAATGTGTTTAAGTTTGGGATGTGAGAGAAGACTAGGCTCACATACCTGGGGAGAACGTGCAGACTGCACACTGATAATGACCAAGCTAACCCTTGCACCACCATGCTCACAAAAAGAGGAATGGATTACCTAATTTATTTATTGCAAAACAATTTCAGGTTGGGGGTTTAAATGTAAAATGAATAGTGACTGCTTTCACATACATGTCCACTACTGTTGAAGGGCTCTTTGTAAACAGACTAAGTTAGTCTGTCTCTAAGAGCAATATTCAAAGGTCAAAGGCTGCTAATCCCAAAGAGACCAGTCAGTTTCAAACAGCTGCCAGAAGTCTGAGCCTGTGCCCAGCCAGGCCAGTGCAGCGCTTGAAAATTCAGTGTGCCTCCTAGTTTCTCACTACGGCTACATTGTTACCGTGACTTGAGTTAATTAGGGTGGATGCAGCCAAACACTGAAGCTGCTGTAAAACAACATGAGAATTGGAGTGGAGGATCTAAGGAGATGTAATTGTGCTAGTTTCTACATGAGGGTACTATTCCTTCAGGACAATGGCTATCGGTAGAGTGGTTGACAGTTTGGTGAACATAAGACAGTATGATGAAGTGATGCAGGTACTGATTAAAAATAATAAGAATGGGTGGGTAGCAGGCAGTGCCGGTGTTAGGTTATTTTGTGCCCTAGGCCAAGTTTATTAGTGGGCCAACCGACTGTTCGGTAGCTAACCCTTGTGGCTGGACAGGTGCCTAATTTGCCTTAATGGTGGTGCCGGCCCTGTGCACAGGTTTACATTTCTTGGTATGACCATCAGCGATGAACTGAAGTTGGGACAACAGCCTCTACTTCCTTAGATGTCTGAGGGCAGCTTGCATTTCCCTGTCTGTGCTCGTTAACTTCTTTAGGTGTACAGTAGAGTCCATTCTCACTGACTGGGACAAAATATTACTAGAATCCAACTGCCTTCTGTTCAGGGCATATAATAATAATAATAATAATGATTCTTTACATTTATATAGCGCTTTTCTCACTACTCAAAGCGCTCTCCACACAGGGAGGACCCGGGAAGGGAACCCACAATCTCCTTACTGCAAAGCAGCAGCACTGCCACTGTGCCACCTGTGAGGATATATACAATACTCACTGCCCTGAGGCATTGTGCACAGCCACTTTTCTTTCTTCTTGCGAACTGTACAGTATCATTGGCATTCGCACCAGCAAATAGATTCAGTTACACAACAACCAATTATATTAACAAATAGTGTACCATAGGAGAGTAAATTTATCTATACAAATAAATCATAAGCTGTTTATTTTTTCACAAATAGCACAAAAAATTACTGAAATGATTTTCATTCAATTTTGCATGTGCATTACCTATGGTCCAACTTAAAATATAGGCAATAGGCATATTGGGGTGAAAGGTTGTAATTGGGGGAGGTACCCAAAATCCACTGTTAATGCAGGAACTACAATTCCCATCAGGCAGCCGGAGTGTATTGGGGCTGATGGGAGGACACCGTTACCTGTGCACACAAAGTTTTGTACTGGCTAAAGCAGGATCTCATCTAAAACAACAGGTACAGTATTTTCTTTTTAACTAATCTGAATAACAGTTTCATTGCTACATTACAACTTAGTGTCTTAGAGTTCATCTTCTTGCCTCATCATCAGAGTAAGTCAATCCATTAAACAATATAGATGGCCAATCAGGGCACCATCTTCTGAGGGGTGGCATTTATGAAAGTTAGGGTGTGCACACTCAAAACACTAAGGGTGATACCTCACACATACGGTCAATGAAATCTGATGATACTGAGTGTTACCTGCGGGACACCATTTATGAAAGTAAAAGTGCACATGCTCTGTACACCAAGGGGAGCACGCTCCTTAAAGTCAACAGCATACAGTACATACAAAAGGAGTGACATTTGTGCACTGAAGGGGCACATTTTGCATACATTGAGGGAGACCAACACAAGTCTTCAAAGTCTAATAATATCAACTACCCACTATGGACAACGACGGGTGACATCCATCCACCCAACCTAGAGCTCCAAATGGGTTTTGACCGGCACTGTTTATTGTGGGTTGTATTTAGTCATTTTGAATTTCCAGAGGTTTTTCCCCATTTATTTTCATCTGGAACCTTTGCTGAGAAATATGTGGATTGAGAAAGTGGTGTACAGTGTTGCCAAGCCCTCAAGGAACAATGTTACTTTCTTTCACTCACCCTCCAAAACACTCTTTTTAGCAAGTTTCATGGTTGTGGAATCACACGTTAAACTAAGTCTATTATCAGCTTTGCAAAACTTTATGTGGAAAGAAACACAGCTGTTTCACTCACTACTATTATTTTGTGATGTTATATACAGGTTTACAAAATACATATTATTATTATTATTATTATTATTATTATTATTATAAATATTATACATACATTACCAACAAAGCAACATTTGGGCACCTAGACAAGGATAGGGTTGGCCAGGTCTCTGTTGGCTAAACATGCAGATAGGAATTTCATCGCACTACTTATATGTGACAATAACTGAAATGAAGTGATGACACTGCATTTTCAATTAAAGTAAAACATTACATTTTTGAACAAGCCAATACTATCATACACCAGCATATCACTACTTAACGTGATGGAGATTAGGCATGATGAAACAGAATTAAATGCAGTTTTTAGTGGATGCTGCATTGCTTTTCGGATATGGTAGAAAGAGAACAACTGAGGACGGTGGTAATAACATTTACTGTATCCCGATGACAGACAATTTTTTAAGTCCATTTTATGATGAGTTATAATTTTAGGCTTTGATGCCGATTCCGCATTGCGATTTATAGCAATTTTAAATCAATATTGAAATGATTAACTTTAAATCATCTTTATATTATCGAATACCGCCATTGGCCTGATATCCTGTAATAATATGGAGATCTGCAGTGATGTCTGTGAACCCCCAGTTACTCCTACCCCTGTCCCCTACTACTGCATATGTTTACCATGGTCAGTTGATTCGGTTATTCAAGCCATGAAGTTTATTATTGTGGGATTAAACAATTATTCATAAGACCACACTAAACCAGGAAATACAAAGAAGTAGCATTTACAGTTACAACCGCACACAATGAGTTAACATCAATTATGGAATCCAGTCATACACAAAAGAACAAACTCTCGATTCCTGAGATCAGAGAAATTGATTGAGAGAGGTAGCACAGGAGATGGACGGGACAGTTACATTTCAGACAGCAATAACAAAAGGGTCAACATTTAAAAAAAAGACACATACAATTTTGTTTATGTACCAAAACCCATTACACAAATACATTGCTGAGTTATTCTGCTAGTATATAGTTGTACTGTATATATACAGTATATACTGTGTACACCCAAGAACATGCATTTGCCAGAATGGAGTGGGGGACAAGCGACTACAGAGGATGATTGAGGTCATTATTAATGCTGTTTGCATTTCTATGGCAGCAAGCATATACTGTATGTCTTAAACAGAATGGAACTGTGTGCTGTAAGCAGTCTCATCTTCGTTAGTGATCAGGCCTACGATTGTGGTGTCATCAGAAAATTTAATGATGGCGCTGAACCTGTATTTGGAAAAACAGTCAGAGGTGAACAAGGACTACAAGAGTGGGGCTGTGCCTGTGTTCAGGGCCGGTGATGCTGCCAATCTACACTTACTGTGATCTGCCAGTTAGCAAGTCCAAAATCCATTTGCAGAGGGTGCTTGGTGATCATTGTTGATGAATATAATTAAAATTAAAAGTTAATCAAAAGCAGCACAGTGATGAAGTAATAAATAGTCAAATAATTAATATATGGAGAACTATGCTGCCAAAATCAATAATGGTAGTGGAGGAGACTCCCAAGGTCATCATCCTGTGAACCTCTGAAAAAAAGGTGCATTGCAATTGGACCTAGAAATGTGAGAACAATAAGAATAAGGAAGAGTCTGAAGAGATAAAAGGTCATGAATGTTACATGAGAAATAGAAAGGTAGAGGCTGAACATGCTTGGACTGAGCAAAGTTAAGTAGAATAAAATGGAGCCTATTGCTATGACTGCCTATAATTCTAATGCAACTTTCATTAGTTTTCTCTTTCAGTCTCCAGAGTTAACTGTTCTGAGCAGTGGTACTCTATCCAAGAATCTATTCTGGCTCCAATATCCTAGTGAACAAACAAAACCCTTTTTCTTTTGGCCAGCAGATGAACAGGCCTTGTGTCTGCCACTGCTGTTCTTGCTCTTGGCTGCAGTTCTTTTCTCATATGTAATGCAGCACAAATTTTATTTCACATGCAAAGAACTTCAGCTTCATTTAGAACCAAACTTACAACAGCAAAGCTTGTTCCTACAATACATCAAGACGTACACTTCAAGTCGACCATAAACCGGGGTGACAGCACTACATCTTTAACAGCCTGCTTATATGCCCAATGCTAGAGATTCATTACTGTCATAGCAACTACTACACTTTTGTTGAGTTTTGGACCTGCATGTTAATTTCACCTTATATCACTTTTTCCTGCTTAATGGATCTGGTATCCCAGGTAAGAATCAAACATGTGGTTATTGTCTGTGAGGAGCCTTCATATTATCACCAAAGGTTTGTGGGTATTTCTTCAGGTACAGAGCAAGCCACTTGTTTATCAAATGCTGACCATGCTGAATCCTATGCTAAGTTAGACCAATCCTTAAAATATTCAATTTTGCAAATAAAAAATCACATGTTAAGCTCAGAATCAAAACATACCATTCTGTCTTTCTCCTTTAATTATGCTTTTGCTTCCTAAGTCAACTTAAATAACATTTTAATCAACTTGAAAAACTCATTTTCAGAAATTATAATAGTTGTGGAGGGACGTCATTTGGAGAAATCTTTTTCCAGCAAGGACTAAATTACTAATCTGATAAATCCCTGAAATACTTTATCAAAGTTTAGTATCATAAATCAGTCATTCACTCCTTCTGTTAGATTTCAATATCTGTCGTCAGTATTCACACAGCACACAACACCACCCGAAAATAACACCCAGTTTTAAAGACTCTGCCATACGTGAAACGTAACATACAGTTATGCATTTGTGCAACATACAGCATAATCAGCAAAGGCTAATGGGGCAGTGCAGCTGTGTGAATCTAACTGGGGTTTATATATGACAAATATTCAAACCTGAAAGGCAGCCAATCAGTTGTCCTGCTTGTAATATTAATATACTTAGTTTGTAAAAGTGCACAATGCCAGGCCAAACACTAAAGGTCGCCTAAAAGAAGAAAATACTGGTGATCAGTCATTGTCCTTACTACCTACAGATATTCAAAGAGGATAGGATATTTTGCATGTCCTATTACACAAATTTTGATTTTGAGTGTCACAGATCAAATAAAATCTTTCGTAAGAGTAAGCAAAGGCTCTGAAACAAAAATTGTTTGATCATTCACCAGAATTTTAGGGACAAGTCTATAGTCAAAGTTGGTGTTATGTTAAGGGCTGTGCTTATGTATATTTTAGTTTTATTGCTGTTTCTGAATTATTGTTTTTCATATTTTTTCTTGAGACATCTTCTTAACCTGACATAGAGTACTCTGGTCAGATTTAACAAGGCACATGATCACTGTCAGGCTTACAATATCATGGGAAGAACATATGGAGGAGACCTCGGAGAAGAAAAATATGAAGACCTCATCAGCAAATGGCTGGAAAGCAAAGTGTTGGCCTGTGGAGGTGGGGTGTCCGGGTTTTGCAGGAAAGTTTCTCTGCGAGGCCTTTTCCACACTTGGGATTTCAGGAGCAAAGAAGAGAGCTACAGTATCTATACCATCATGGAGAGAGCTGAAAAAACATAATGATGGCTTTGGATGAAGAGAGCAGAGCCATAGATCTCTAGGAAGTAAACCAGGAACTGATCATTCCCAGTTGGGTTACCTGGGAAAGGGTGTATGATGTTCGAAAGACCCAAAACACCCAATGACCCCAGGTAACATCATGTATATGTGTCCTAGTGAAGTATCAAGTGATTTTTTAAGAATAATTAATGTATTTTCTTGTATGTTAAGAAGCTACGTACTGTCCCTTTAACTGAATCTTCATTCCTTCTGCTTTGAGGGTGGGACCACCTTGACATCACTCCTTCCGAGCCCTCTTTCTGGATATTTAAGGCCAGAACTGAAGAAGTCCAAATCAGAAATTCATTGCACTTGTGTTAGGAGTATTTGTAAGTATTGCTAGTTTTGTTGCATTAACAGTTTTAGTGACTTTCTTGCTTCTGGTTAAGGATTTTGTCTTCTGAATTGTGACTTTGGACTTGTCTGCAATCTGATTGCCTTTCAGGCAACTCCTTTATCCTATTTTTGCACTTTCCCTTGTATTATTCTATTTTTTGTTATTACATCCTTTATTATAAATATTTTTTTGTTTACCTTTTGCACTGAAGCCAAGGGTTTATGCTGATCCCTCTTCTTCTGGGGAATTTGATGTATTTTGAGACTTTTCTGGTTATTTTATCCAGCTCCATGTTTTTGGGCCTGCAAGGCCAGAAACCTGCAGGTAGCAGTTTTGAAGCTAAACGGATTTGGAGTTAATCTCCCTGGACAAGCTGGAAAACTTAGGGCCCTGCCTTTATCATCCTTTTAGGTGGCCTCATTCCCATTTTGTGATAATTTGAGACTCCTAATCACAACAGTCTGTGTGAGGCTGAAGTCAAAAAAGTCTTTTCCTAAGTTGATTCTTTGCTTATGTCTCTTGCAAGGTCTTTCCCTTAATTTCTTAATCATTGGATGATGTTTGATGCAAGTGGCCATCCTATATTTCTTACAGCTGGCATGACATCATAGGTCCCGTGACACATGCATTGCATATCTAGCATTCATGTAGCATCATGACAATCAAACACACAATATTTCAATACCCATGCAAACAAGAACACAAAATGTAGATGCTCATGAAATACAAAATGGTGTCAAAATTGCATCATCAGAATGAATAACATCAAAATAACATTAATAAAAATGATTAATGAGTTCCGAGGAATAAACAGTCATTAACGAAAAATGAATGTGTTCCGGACAGACTTGAATTTCGGCAGCCAGCATGACTACTTTGATTTTAAGCGCATCTGAATCATTGGGCTGTTTAAGTTTCCCTTTGTCAGCCTAGAACTTAACAGACAGGTTTTTAATGTAGTTTTTGTGCTCTTTATCATGTTTGGAAAGAAAGTGAGCCGGCCTGTTTTAAGGAAACATGTTTCTTTTAGTCATTAAATGAGCCATAATAAATTTGTAAGTTAAACCGACAAAATGATACATTTTAACTTTACCTTCAAGATCAAGTGTTTTGCCACAGAGCTCCTAAGTTCCACATACAGTATGTTAACATCTCTTGTGAGTTCCTCTCTCATTATTTTAAAATCCACCAGGACCCTAAATTGGATAATGTGGTGTGTCCAACAATAAGAGATTACTTCTGTCTACCAATACAGCAGGAAAAGTAGTTCCAATTACTGTAGAGCCTCAAAGCCACAAGAGCAGTTAAACAACAAAACAGAAAAACACACAACAATCTTGGCACAATTTTATAATTGGCTTGTACTGAATATTCACTTAGTATACAATCCACGCCAGGAAACATTCACTGGAATTCATTTCTCCGTCTCCTTCTCTGTTAGCTGACATGCTCTCCAGTTGTTATTTTCTCTGTGTGCTGTCAGATCATGCAGAAGTTTGCAGAGTAGAAACCTATGGAAGGTTGCAGATTTAAAAGTCGTTGGGTTGAACAGGTCAGTGATTGTGGTGTTCCAGTATGTTCGGAGTTTTCAAATGCCAGGATGTTCTCACACTTTTTATAGCTTTAAGATAATATTGGTTTGGTATAATAAACCAATTATTATTTAGTAAGGTGTAGAGTCCCCTATTTCTAGAAATCTCCTGAAACAAATAACTTTCTCAGTGTTTCTCTTGGCAGACCACAAGATTTTTTTCTCATACTGATACAGCATAATTGCGATAGCAAAAAGTATAGTAATGTTAATAATATGTATAGAAAACATATATACTAAAAAAGCTGCAAAGGACGTAAAGCTTATTGTAAACTCATACCATGGTGACACAATGAATATTGATTGAACTACATGTAGTATTAAGAAATGGACATACAATGGGATAGAGAGATCATTTTAAAATTCATGAGTATTCTAAAGTCTTTTGCAACATGTCCTGGTCTTCTCAGAAATTGATAAAATATTGCATGACTGGCACATGTAAAAAGGGTTTTTCTGTGCAATTCTGTCCTTACACCAGTAAAGTCAAGATAGACTCCAGGATTCCACAGGACTGAAAGGAATAGCAGATTACAAATCATGATTGGCCAGAATGGAACAAACTGCTTCTGGTTTATTTCAGCATTAAACTGGTTTTCACTCACCACTTCGTTTTATTGCATTGTTAGCAACACAGTCATAAGGGGAGTACTTTCATTTCCTTTCAGGTTTTTTTTTTTGTAAGCTTCACTAATGGATACCTATAATGTGCTTATCTATATCAGTCAATCACTATTTTGCTTAACACCTGTCATGGTGAACACCACCATAACTCATTCCACATTAGCAGAGAATCTGATTGTGTACTGATTGTCAAGAAACACTTACTGCCTAAGTACAGGACCTAAATTATTATTAAAGTTTAACTACTCATAGAGTGTTGGCTGCTATATAGAATGAGATCTTCTTTCATATGAGTCCATATCTCTGGTGAGAACATTGGACTCTCATGTTATTCACTTATGAGTAAAAACTATAGACCAAAATTATACTTTATGAATTCATAAAGTTGTTTAAGTTAAGTTTATAAATTAGGTAGGAGGCAACAAAAATTTTTTTAGAATAACATGAGGAGTGAGGAACATTCATTTTCATTAAAGCAAATCTGATTTAAATTGCTTCATTCGAGACAGTAACACAGGTTCAGTGGAGCTTCGTGAATGGTGGAAGGGGCTTCTTCCATGTAAAGAAGGAGACTAATAAACCACAGTTTGTTCAAGTTGAAGTTCAGGTCTTGAGTTCAATTTGGTATTTTTAACTGAAACATTGCTATTATATTACAAGTATTTTGGCTGCCCAGACCACTACCCATGTTTCTGTTAGCTTTGTCTCTCATATTTTGAGGAGACCTTGATGCTATCAGTAAATACTTAAAGAAGCTCTGAGGATTAAAATCTTTACTGGTCATATTTATTAAAGAATGAAATTCCATAAAAGAAAGCACCATAGTGGTAGAGTGGTTAGCAAGAATGCCATGAGATCCAGTGTTCTGGTTCCAAAAGTTGGCATTGGACTACCTGTGAGATAATGAATGAATGAAGCCCTATACACTCTCATAATGAACTTTTGGCCATAACGATGTTCTTGCAATCTTTTTTATTGTCCATGAATATTATAATATGGTGACACCAGTCATTTTAATATCTTGTTCTAGACCCCTACGTTCATGTGCTGTACACTCAGATATTGGCACATTATAGCCACCTTCTTTTCTTTTTTTCCATAAAGGCACTTGAACAGATAGCATTTGTAAATTCAATTGAAAGAAACATGAATTCTTAAATAGAAAGTAATTTCATTGTTCCTGTGTCTGCATGGGTTCTTCTCCAAATACTCTGATATTCTCTCCATATCCTAAAAGCAGGCATGGTAGGTTAACTGAAGACTGTAAAGCTGACCCCAGTCAGTAAGTATGAGTATGTGACAGTGTGGGCCCCGTGATGGCCAGCACCCCGTTCAAGTCTGGTTCCTGCCTGGTGTCCTGTGCTGTTATGGCCCAGTCCTAGCAACCCTGAACTGAATTAAGCAGATTTTGTAAGTGATGACTGGCCTACAGTATTGGTATCTGCTAAAAAAAAGAATAATAAGTTATTTCATATTGCACTGCAATAGACATTTGCACAATACAGGCTTGTCTCTTGCCTTGTGCCTGTTGCTGCTGGGATAAACACCAGTAAGTTAAGTAAACTTGAAAATGGTTGAATTGCTGATTCACGACCATTGCCTTTATATTTCATTTTTATATCACAAACTTTGTGCCATTTTTAATATAAAAGCTCTAAAGAATATGTTTCTGTTACAGGTCAGAGAAAACTGTTCACTTCATCTTATGTTCAGATGCAGATAGTACTCAGCTATATCTTCCTTTCAGACAAATGATGTTTCACCTCAGTATCCTGAATTAATTATGTGAATGAAAACAGTAGATGGATGATAACTACTTAGCTCTGAACACATGAAAACCAGAAATGGCATTAGTTGGGGGAATGATACTGACTGCAGCAGTGTTCTGCCACTTTTTAACTTTGTTGATCTAAATATTCATTTTACTGTATCAGCACACAATGTAGTCTTTATCTTTCACACCAGTTCATCTTTCAAAAACACAAAATACTATTCAAAAACTGTTTATTCCAAGCATAAAATAAGTGGAAAATTAAGACATATTTTAAATATGTAAATACTGAGAAATTAATGTGTACATTTATTTCTAGCAGAAGTGACTTAGTGCATTATTGACAGACTGTTCAAACTATTCTTTATTTCATTTTCAGTTAATTCATGTTATAATGTATATTTGATTTATTTTTCTTTTCTTGAATGTTCTGGGTATTAAAATAATCTAGTTTCTAATTCTTAGATTAGTTTTGCACATACTTTTCTTTTGGGCTTGTTGTTTGGTTATCTGTTAAATCAGTTCTATACGACAAAGTTTCCATCTCAGGGTCCCATATTTTAAATGATCTCAGATTATGTACTGCCAGTACATCAAGATGACAGGTGTTTAAACAGAAAGAGATAGAAGATAAAACTTAGTTAATATAAACAAGCAAGGGTCAAAACCAGAAAGACAAAATGCACTATTGTCAAAGCCAAACACAAATCCTAAATCAAAAAGTGTTTGTACCAGGAAACACTAACCAAAAATAATAGAACACAGAGTTCTGAAAGAGTTGCCAGTAATTTTGGATACGAGGAAGTGAATTTTTGTGACCTTTAAACTCTCATACCAGTGAGTATGATATTTTAATACCCAGTGCAGTGATATACTAACTGAAAAAGTAATCAGTAAAAAATTTTATGAGCAATGACCAGGAGGAAAAGATGTAGTCAATAACAGGCATGGGTCGATACCGGAAATTAGGAAGAGAAGTCTACAGAGCCAAATCACTAAGTACAGAACCAGTTTCTATTGCCGAATCACAAAACTGCTATTTAAATCAATCTGCGATAAGCTAGGAATGCACGTGGTGACCTTTATATGGTTGCATCGATGGTGTCACCTGCCGCACACTACTGTTGTATTATGGGAAATATTGCCATGTCAATGACTGCACAACTTTTCCCAAAGAAGCCTCTTGATCACAAAATAAGTAGCATCGCCGAATTCCTTGTGTCTGAAAACTTATAGTAAGAAATCAAACTGAATTTTATCTCTGCGGGAGATGCAAAAGATAAAAAATAAAATATGCCATCATAACAAGTGAAAAAGAAAAATATAGTATAGAATTCTGAAGAAAAAAATGAAAACAAATGCACAATATAACATTTCGAAATGCTGTTTGCAAGAATCATTACAAGAAATACAGAATATGGCAACATAACTCCTGCCCTTAAGTCTTTACAATGGCTTCCAGTTAAGAATCAGAATGAGAAAACTTTATTAATCCTGAAGGAAATTACTTATGTTACAACTTAACAACAGACAAGGGACATGTTACACTAAGAGCAAGTATAAAGTAATCATGTAAATATAAATAGAGTATAATAAATGTAAGTATCAAACTAGAGTACAGAGTGTTGCACCTTAAGTTAATATTGCACATTCTGAGAACAAATAAGGTTATTCTCATGTGAAGAGAAGACAATTTATTGCACAAGAACAGACGGTATGTTGCATATTTCAAGTACTTGAAAAATGTACCTGGATATCCAATAAAGAAAAATGGTAATAGCTTATAGTATGGGTGAGTGACCGGAAAAGGAGTTATAGGGTCTTATGGCTGTGGGGAGGAAGGATTTTCTGTGACGTTCAGTGGAGCACTTGATGCTAGTCAGTCTATTGCTGAAAACGCTCCTCTGTCCAACCACAACACCATGAAGTAGGTGATTAGCATTTTCAATAATAGACCAAAGCCTAGACAACATTCCCTGATCTGCCACAATTTCCAAGCTGTCCAGTTTCTCTCCTACCACAGAGGAAGCCTTCTGAATTAGTTTGTTTAGTCTCCTGATGTCTGCCACTTTCATGCTCAAACCCCCCCCCCCCCCCCCCCCCCCCCCCCCACCCCCAGCATGCCACAGCGAAGAAAAAGGCACTGGCAACCACACTGTCATAGAACATCCGCAACACAGTGCTGCTGACACTAAAAGATCTGAGCTGGCATAGGAAATACAGCCTACTTTGACCCTTCTTGTATATGGCCAGTGAGTTCCTGGACTAGTCTAGCTTATTGCTCATATGCACCCCTAGATACTTGTACTCCTCAACTATCTCCACCTCCATACCCTTAATAGACAGGGGAGTGGCTGGAGATCGCGATCTTCTTATATCAACTACCAGTTCTTTAGTTCTACTGGTGTTGATCTGCAGTTGATTCAGCTCACACCAGTCAACAAAATTGTCCACTACCTTCCTGTATTCCGTCTCTTCTCCATGTCTGATACTACCAACTATTGCAGAGTCATCAGAGAATTTCTACAGATGGCAGCCCTCTGTGTTTTAACTAAAATCTGTAGTGTGCAGGGTGAAGAGGAATGGTGACAGAACTGTCCCTTGTGGAGCACCAGTGCCACACAGCACGGTATCAGACACAGAGCCCTGTAGCCGCACAAACTGTGGCCTTCCCGTCAGATAGTCCATGATCCATGAAACTAAGGGAGCATCCACCTGCATTTCTGATAGCTTAATCCCCAGTCTGGCAGGCTGGATAGTGTTAAAGGCACATGAGAAATCGAAGAACATAATCCTGAGAGTTCCTCCTGGCTCGTCTAGGTGACTGTAGGCACGGTGCAGCAGGTAGATCATTGCATCTTCGACTCCAATCCTCACCTGGTACGCAAACTGGAGAGAGTCCAGTGCTGACTTAACCTGGGGGCGAAGTATTTCCAGGACTAGTCTCTCAAAGACTTTCATGATGTGTGCAGTGAGCGCCACTGGCCTGTAGTCAGAAGGGGCACTAGGATGTGCCTTCTTTGGAACAGGAACCAGACAAGATGTTTTCCATAGCACTGGCACTTTTTTAACACTCAGGCTTAAGTTTTATATATAAAGTTATTTACCAATCAGAATGTACCATTATTTATAAATCACAGCATACATTAAAATCTCAAAATGCTGGCCTGCTTAAGATTCCAAGGACTAATAAAGTAACAGTAGAAAATAAAACTTTAGAATGATCTGTGCTCTTGTATAAAGATGGCCTTTTGGTCTCAGGTTTCAAATCCAGACTGAAGACTCACTACTTTTGTCTACCATCTTTGTTTGTTTAATATTTGTGTAAGAATGTAAATGATGCATTAATTATGAACCGTTACTTACCCTTCTCTATTCAGCTTCTCTTCTCGATATCCTGTTGTGGCACTTGATACCACCACTATATTGCCAATCTGTTCTTCTGCCCATGAAAAAGACACCAAAAATAGCTGGGGGTCCTTGCAACCTAAGAATGAATCAAGGAGGTAAGCATTTTGGCATCTTATCTGACTGCCCAGCACAAGTGTATATAATACTGTTGAATGGCCAGTAAGAGGTTGTCTTATGTCTCAAGGACTGTGACTATGTCTGACTTTGTATTACGACTGACCACGGACTCCCCAGAGGGCTATTTTCACTGGAGATTCTACCAAATTGAGTCTTTATTTTCTCTCTCCCCTATTGTAAATTCACCCCATATCAATGATAATATTTAATGCACATACACTGTTAGGATCCATTTTAGATTAATCAATTTGAAATTGCTTTATTTTACTGTCTGTATCTATATAGATTAGATTAGATTAGACAAATTTTATTAATCTCATGGGGATATTCAAATGTAAACGTATACAGCATAAAAAGCAAGGATACAGACTCACGACACAGATAATACCACCAATCAATAAATAGATCAATAAATAAATAAACTTAATGAGTACATCAGGTGAAAACACTGAATTACCTGACAACAATGGGCAGAACAGACCCCCAGAGCTGCATCTTAGCACACTACGGTGGAATGAGCCTGTGGCCAAAAGTGTTCTAAGAGAGTGCCTCCTGGAGGAGATGGTGCAGATTTTTCATGATGATGCCCAGTTTTGTCACCATCTTCTTTTCCACAACAAGCTTCTTTGTCCAGTTCTCACCCTGTGATGGAGCAGGCTTGCCTGACGAGTTTGAACAGGCACTGTCCTACTTTTAAGTTCAAGTTGCTTCTTGAGGAGACTGCAGTATAGAACACCACATTGGCTACTATTGACTGGTAGAACATTTCCAGCAGCTTGCTGCACACATCAAAAGACTTGAGTCTTGTATAGGTATGTATATATATATAGGTGTGTGTGTACAATACGTGTTTTGTAAAATTTGTAATTTACCTAAGAACTTGAACTTATTATAGTCCTCTGAACTTGTACTCATTGAAAAGCTCTATACCACAATGAATAAACTGAAAAATGGAATATTTTATGTTTCGTTAATTCTGCTTTGAGGAAAAGATGCATATCTCACTCTGTTCACAGTCAGGGTATGTTGTTGTCCACGACAGTGATCTCAGAATGCTTTTGCCCTTAGCAAGCACCAAGTGCTAAATTCAGATTGAGTAAAGGCTGCATTTATACGGGTATTGTGAGAATTTAAAACTTTAAAATCATTCCGGCAGTGTGAATGCAGAGCTGTTGAATACAAGCACTCATGAAAACTCTTTATTCTGAAGCCAACATCTTGTGATAATATTTAATACCCAATTTCCTTCTTCCTCTTCATTTTTTACTACTTCTATGTGAGGTCAATGCTTAATGTTTTCGGTGTGATTTATTTGGGTAAGAAAATCTTAATATTGAGTTGGTTGACAAACAAACACCCTTGCCCTTTGATGGGCTATCTCCCCACCAAGGGCTCATCCCGCCTTATGGCCAGTGTTGCCAGATAAACACTGACTAACTGGGACCCTGAACCGCATAAATGGCTTAGGTAATAGGATGGCTGGAAATAAAAAAAATGCTGACTATTCACCTATATAAAATGCTTGGAAATGGTGTGTCTCCCATATTCACATTAAGGCAATGTTTATTTTCGAGTTCTTTGTGACCGCCTGCTGTTCAAACATTTGCAAGTGTTTTCTTCACAGGCACACAGCTTGTGTCTTTGTTCCACAGGTCCTCTATATCTGCAGAATTCTTTGGTGTGAGTTGTCTTCTGGATTATTTAAAGGTACAATTTACAAATGTCACTTTAGTCTTCTTTATAGAAACAAGGACAATAAGTGCAAGCTGACCTCTACACAAAGAAGCTTGCAAGCACGCAATTCATATTTTTTTTATTGGCAGTGAAAGGCCTGCATGCAACAGAGAGAGAAATGTCATTGTAGCATTTTTGTTGACATTGCACAATCTTTTCCTGTATGGAACCCGAACCTGGCAAACAGCAGTGTGATCTGCAGGAGGCAGTGGTCTGAAATGCTTTTTTTTGAAAGGATGAAGTAAATCAACAGTTCTGAAGCAAAAGAATACAATTCCAAATCACATTAGCTATGGCCCATTTTCTTTTTCCTAATTAAAAAAATTAACCTAGAAATGTGAATTTAGCATTAGTTAATTAGACAATACACAACACACACTCGGGTTCAGCATATTTTTTTGATCGAAGGCAAATAGGCTAAGAACTTTACAGCTAGGTCACTGTATAAGAGTGCAGCGCATAAGGAAAAAATTAAACGTGTCCTTTGCTGATGCTGCAGGGTTTTTGAATGTCATAAAATGAAAAAAAAATTCTTCCCTAAATTCAATTAAAATGTTTATAATAGGATGTGCTTGAATTGCTTATTTCCATTTTTATCACCATATTGTATATTTCTTTTTCAGTACCTTATTACATCATGCTTAATTTCTCCAGCTGGGTCAGCAAATCTGACCTTTCGATGATTAAGTCAATTTTTTATTTTTTATACAGCTTAACAATAAGACAAAATATTTTACATTTTTTTCGTTTTTCACGTACTTAACCCTTTGAGAAGGGATTTGACATCTTTGTACCTGTCCTATTATTCATTCGACATATGCAGACCACAGAATGCCTTGACTGATTTATAACGCTTGCTGCTTTCTTCCCCCTTCTTTTCTGCTTATGTAGCTCACAGCAGATCCTATTACCAATTTTTTTTTTTTTTTTTGCTGCTGATTTTAAAAGAAAGGAAGGATTACATTACTAATTAACATCCAAGGCCACACATCTTTCTTAACAAACACACATGAAAAAAGCAACCTAAAATAACAAGCACTATTTAAGGGTTTTTATGTAATATGGCAACATCCCGCAAGCAGCTCTAGCAGAAACATTTATGAATTAGACGAGGCTAAAGCATATTAAGATAAAAGGTTTATGCTTGGTCTGTGAAATGTACAGAACCAAGTACGATACACTCAGCATATGGTTAAAGTGAGACTTAAAGGTTAATCTCCAGATCACAATTCATTGTCACTATGCCATTTATATTCAGCTTAGTATTTCAACATTTTCGTTTGGTCTTTTAAGCTCTCCAGTTATCTGTAATATGACTTATCTCCACCAGGTTCACTGAATAAAAGACAGAAATGTACTCACTAACTTTTCTAAATGTCCTCCTCTCAAAATAGATTTCTGGGGCAACTGCAGTTATTCATCCAGCTAGCTCACAGAGGCTGTTAAGCTTCTTTTCACTGACACTTTAAGCCTAATACACTGTAGTTTAGAACGTGTCTTCGAAAATCCAAAGATAATGTGCGTGTAACAGGTTAGATTCACAGGGAGAGCATATTTACATTTTTATGGATATTAACGGCAGAGCTTGTTACACAAATCAATTCGCATCACCAGCCAAAGGCTGGTCTATGCAGACGGCACTAAGGCGCTGCAAACAAAAGATTTTTCAAATGAAGAAAATGGAAGAAGTTGAAATGACATCCCTTTCACTTGTGATGGTTGAATTTGTACTGTAGCGTCCTGACCTGGTAAAATTTAAACCTACCATAGGGTTCTGTTTAGATTTGGAGTCATTTCTATGGTTTTATACAAACTGATCCATTAACATTATATAACAACAATAATGCTACATTTAATTTGAATTTGAATTTAAAATTACTTTCCAATGGAAAAAAAGTTGCATTCTCAAACCCACTCAATCCTTTTTAGGGGGCAGCACTGGACACAAAACATGAAATAGTATCTAGTCGCAGGGCTTACACACAGAAACACACACACACTTTGGAGTCAATTTACAATGGCTATTTAACTTTTTAACCTGCTTAGATTTGGGAATTTGGGCAGAAAACTGGAGTATCTGGGTGTAATAAACCAAACTTGTCACATTAATGTCTTAAAATCTTAGTACTTTATCTTAATTAAAACTAGGGGGCTTCACCTCCTGCTCACTTCACTTGCTAACCACCCGGCCTGCGCTACATGCCAGCCAATTCGCATCTCTGCTGCTCACATATGTGGATTTCACTTTTGCCAAACAACAAATCTTTTAATTCTCATGGAAACGCCTCTTCATTGAGAAGAAACACTACTCTTCCCTGATGGGAACACAAATAAGATGATCTACAAGTTTCTGACTTAAAGTTTAAATCCAAACAATATATTCGATTTCTTTTCGCTGTTCCGCTATTTCACCGAGTAATAATTTCCATTTGTTTGAGCTAATGTGATCTTTACTATCATTTTTTTGAGACTTTCAAATTTTAGTAATTTCAATATGTCTAACCGGCTCTGCATGTGTATCGCACCAACGTTTTTGAATTCTTTACGACGTTCTACTTTGTCATCTACTCTTTGTCTTTTATTTCCGGCTCTAGGCATGGTTAAATCTCTTGGTGCAAAGCCTCGTCTCGCGGGACATGAAAGTATCTTTCTGAAAATGTCATGTCTCTTCCCAGGTGAAAAAGTCTTGTCTCGTCCCAGGATTTTTTTTATTATAATAGAGAGACTACATTAAAATCTTCCATTAACTGTTTTAATCCACTTAATTACTAAACAGGCATTGAAAACTTCCACAAAATGTTGGAATCAAACAGTGGCATATCATGGAAATGTTGAAGAAGGTTAATGTAATAAAGAGTGCCCAGTCCTTTATTTGTAATCTTAGGCAGCTCGTGGGTGCAAGGATACTGGACACTAACATGGACAGCTCTGGCATGATGGTCCCAAGACACTCTCAGAAGATATTCCTTGATTGGAAATACATTAAAACATTTGAAAATTCTGACAAGAACAGGTTGTTCAGCCCTAAAGCTGTGTCCATCTTATTCAACTAGATTGTCCAAAACAACACCAAGTCGAGATTTGTAATTCTAAAGACCTACTAATTACCACAATACTTGGTAATTTATTCAAGTGTCTATGGTTCTTTGCATGAAGAAGATTTTTCACACATTTGAGCAAAAAAATCTACCGTTAAAAAGTTTCCAACCGTGTCCATGTGTTCTTGGTGTAGAATTCATTTTTAAAGTAACAACAGGGATCTGCTCTACTAATTCTATTTCATACTTTTAAACATTTCTGTCATGTCACCTCTTAATCTTTGTTTCCTTAAACCGAAAACGTTCAGCTCCTTCAATCTCTCTTCCTGAGATTGTGATACTTTGATGAGATTTAAAGGCCACACCCTTCTAAAAATCTATTGAGCTTGACGTTAGGATATAAGTTGGGGGTAACTCTGTGCCTAGTAAGGAGTTCTAGCTCCTGTGATGGACCAGGTTCAGTGCACTATGGAAAGGTTATTCCCATTATCTGTACGGTGCCACCTTAAAGCCACAACGGCACCAAATTAACCACATCATAATTTTATACTTAGCTTGCATTAAAGAATTTCTCAGCATATAAACCACACATAGTACACCCAAGAAAAAAGCTGAGAAATGAACACAGCAATTAGCAGAGGTTCTGTTAGCTCTTCCTCAGATGTTGTATTAGTGTACAGAAGTTTGGAGTGTGGAAGTGAAGAGAACTCAAATATTTCAGGGTTAAGCAGATAAGCTGCTATGGTGCTCCAGAGTCCAGAGGTTGTGGAGCTTAACATGCCAGAGCATGGTAGTGCTTTTTGCAACTTTAGGAAAATATTGTTTTGATAAACCAATCAGTGTATAACTAGTTCAGCCTATCCTTTTCTAGAAATCTCTGTAAAATAAAAGAACTGGCAGTGTCCAAGAAATGCTTTGTCATACAGTAAAAGAATAAAAAAGAACGGCAAGCAATGCTTAACGAAAAAGGAAAAGCAAATGCTGTATAATAGTGATAACAATAATAAAAATAAATAAAAACAAATATAAGCAGGCTGTTTACATAAGTGCAAATAATATTAAATATACATACCAGAGTGACACAATGAAAATCATTAAAGTTCACTGCTTTCTACAAATGGCACAGAGATAATGTGGCCACAGTGGAGAACGAGACGTGGACAGTTTAGGAAGTGACTGAGGAGTCATAGGCCGCTTCAGGCACTGTATTTTTGGGTAAGTGGGCAAGCCATTCCATCTGGCTTGAAGGAAGTTAAAACCTGTATATCCCATATATTTAATGAGGTGAGGACAGAGAAAGTGAAAGTTAGTGACTGGTGGAGTTTAGTATGGTCTGCTGGATAAATCAAGAAGGGTCAACCTGCAGTCGTCCAAAGCACTGTGATTCAGCAGCTTCTCTAAATAGTCATTCAACTTGCATGTTTATGTCATTCGACGTACGCATCAAAAACACCAAGAAAAGTTTGGCTATGGCCTGCAAGCAGTGTTGCTACCTGAAACACAACCAACTTACTTGATAGTCATCATTACTGATGAGTTAATAACCTTCCCACAACTGTAATCCTAACCATTGTGTGGATGTTTTATGAGAACGAATCGAAAGGTTCACCTTAAAATGGGTGTGTTTGGAAAAGCACAAATGACTGGTCATAACACCATTGATGTACAATGCAAAGGCCACTAAACATCATCGAATCCATGCACTTTGATTGGCTTTTCAATGGAGCAGAAATGCAGAGATTGTACTAGATGCTATTGGGTAAATCTCATAACTTAAACCCTCCAGGATTCAGATTCAAGTTGCAAAAAAAAAAAAACAAAACACCTGACAGTGAAGCCATTCATACTCATTCATCTATTCATCTAAGATGCCCAGGTACAGCTTTCATTATTAGGGGCACAATATAAAAAATAAGAAAGAAATAAATCACATTATGTTAATTGTACTAGGTCCATGGTTAGTTCTGAAGATTAACAGGTTCATGTCTTTGCGGTTTTCTTCCCGCATCCCAAAGTTGTGTACATTAGTTTAATTGGCTTCCTTAAACTGGCCTGGTATGAATTTAGTGTGGGTGAGTCCATGGTGTGCCCTGCATTGGCCTTCCATCCCTTCTTGGGTTGGTCCCTGTTTTGCTCCTGATGTTCTCTGGATAAACTCTGGAAATTATGGGTTTTAAAAATTTACCGGTGGATGAAATTCTTCTACTAAAAACACGATCAGGGTAAGTACATTGCAAAGCTGTTTAAAATTACTGTACATCATCAATTCTGTGGTTTACAACATCTCTAATTGCAGAAATACAGTTTCCGGCAGTTTGTACAGTATGAGCTAAGGATGTGGATTGAACTTGCTGAGCTCTTAAGGCAGGAAGCCACAGTGAATTCCATTTTACCGGTCCATTCATACCAGCCAATTGTGAAATTACTTAAGTTACTTTTCTAACTTCATTTTTATTTTATACAGCTGCACCCCTCCTAATAGTGATTGTGTTATAGAGGGATATACAAAATATATACAGTATATTGGCTGGAAAAATGCTATTAAGTAAAATCCTTCCAGGTCAGCTAGCCACAATATAAAAGCTTTCTTATTTTACCTTTGCTAATTCCCTGTATAGAAAACTATTGTGCCTTTATCAATGGGTGCTTTCATTGACTGTTTTTATTGTCTAAACTGCCTTTTGTGTAAGCTATCTGTTCTGCAAATGCTTTCAGCTGAATGATGCTAGAAGGCAGATCAGTAGGCTTTCCTTATATGGCACAAGGCACAGTTTAGCAAGGATTTTGTGCCCTTGAATATTTCGGGCCAGAAAAAAAAAAAAAAAAAACTATGTGCATTAGTTGCTTCTGCATCCCGTCTGGAACCAGCGCAAAGTTCACTTGTAAGGTCTTTTTCCAACATGTGTTACTAGTTTATCTTGTGCCACAGGTAAAGTATTTTAAAGCTCACTCAGAAACACTGGGAGCCTGTTATCCATTTCATTCATAATGAGCGTTTTCACATTACCAGCTAAGCAGTGTCTCCAGGCAAAATTCTGCAGTCATTGGGAAAGACCCAAGCTCCACTTGGCGAAATGAATAGTGTGGGATTACAGCTGTGGCACTTAAGAAAAGCAGATTGGGCATACATGGTGATGGCTGTGGGCATAGTGATTGAAAATGCAAAGTAAACATTAGGATAGGAAACAAAAATACAGACTGAGACAGAGAGAGTATGCACAAAAACAAAAAAAGAGATAAGAAAGCAAAAGACGGCTAGCAAAAGAAGGTTCAATTATTCAAAAAATCTCGACTGGAACTGAGAATTCCTGGAAAAGACATCAGGTTCTGTTTCCGACTTGATGACAGTATGTATTAATGAGATGTAATCTTTTTAGTAACACAACAAATGTCTTTTCATGGAAAGATACAGCATACTGTGTATAATTAGAATTCTTTATGCTTTTGAATTGGAAGCACTGGTGATTTTAAATATTGTTACAAGTGGGTCATCGCCTGAGAGTAAGAATGAACATCTTTTCATCTCTTTTTGCTAATCATCCTGCATTACCCTTAGATCCATTTTATGTTACCCAGTGCAAACTCAGCTTGGTGTTCCTACACTCCTGAGCCTTTTCTAGCTATTAAAAGACGTGGTCACCAAGGCAGCCTACTTGACATAAGGAGGCAGTACACTGAAACTCTTTTCAATCAAAAATTTTTTGTTAATGTTTTCCTGTCATATCTCCCTGATAAAATGGATTGACTGTCCCACTTCTTACTCTGGCCCGAGGTGTTCTTTTTGACTACCAACACTTTGTAGTTTCACTCTCTTCTGAGAAATGTTCGGGCACCTGGTAGATCACTGGCCCTCTAACATTTTGGTAAAACATTACATGTTTCCACCCAAATCATAACCTTCTCTCTGTCTTGGTACCAAGTACTTCCCCCTTAAGACCCCTGTCTTTCAATAATGAAGTTCCCAGTTTTGGTTTCTTTGTCTCTCCTGGAGATTTTCTACAGGGCTTGTTTTTGATAACCTTATGTCTTTCAGGCACCACTTTGTCATGGTTTCCTTTTGGACCATGTCCCTAGCTCCACTCTTTTTCCCATTTAATCATGTGCTGGTTAAATCTATCATATATCCTAAATATTTCTATTTAGTGCTGAAACCATTCTTTCTCAGGAACTGTAAGTCATGGAACTGCAATCACCCGAGGGAAACAAAAAAAAACCCTGGTACCTCTCAGCCTTCATTGAACTTCTCTCTGAATATGTTTTTGGTAATTCTCAAAAATATATTTAGTTTAGTTTGGATTTTTCTAGCTCTTTTGTTTTTCATCTCTTCAAGGATTTCACTCATGTATTTTCAGTTTGAAGGATTTCGTGTATTAAATTTCAAGTTTTGTAATTCATGCCATAATTCTAAACGTTATTTTCTCACTAATCTGAATGTTTCAACTTTGAAAATTCATTTGCACAGTGTTTGCTTTTGTTTTTTCTTAATGTTGATTATTTGTATTGTTGTGACAGTTATTTCATTACATTACTATTTTGACTTTCTACTTTGTTTACAGACAAAAATATTTTGCATTGTTTTGCCAGATGTGCAGTCATCTTCTTTATCATTCCTATGAATGTTGATGGTCATGTAAGATTATGGCCTTACTTCTTTTTCCTTCTCCCACTGTAATTTTTCTGGGCTGTACCCAGTACACAGTACCCTAGTTTTGTAATAACTTCACAGGGAGGAAGCTGTTTTAAGTATGCTGGAAACAGATGACAGAACATAATAGTAATACCAAGCAAAGGTCAAAACCAGGAGGATGAGAATTTAATAAACAATGGACAGGAAATGAAACAGAATCATAAATCGAGAGATGTAGTGAAAAATCTGAATATTTCATGAAGCCTCCATGTGCAAACGCTCATTCAACACAAAGTCAAACCAGTGGTATCCAAGTATTCAAAGTAGTGCAGTCCAGTCTTTATCTCAGGTCAATGGGTAGCGTCCATGTCTTGCAACCATATAGCAAAACAGAAAGCACCAGGACTCTAAAGACCTTCGTCCTTTTGCAAAGATATCAGGTGCACCACACACCTCTTTCCAGCAACCTCAAGCCCCCCCCCCCCCCACCCCCATGCTCTAACAATCCCAATCTACTGACCACTAGAGCCTTGAATGTCACTGCCAAAGTAAGTAGACCTTTTGAAGAAGTCGACATTACCTCTGCAGATAGACACACTGCTGATGGTTGTGCCCAAGAGGTCATTAGAGGCCTGGATCTTGTTTTTTTATCTAGGACACTCACAAGCCCAAATACTCAGACTCCTGGCTCAGTCTCTCAAGGACTCCGATCACGGCCTGCATTGACTCCACAAAGATCACAGCATCGTCGGCAAAGTCAAGATCAGTGAATGTTTCTTCACCAACAGATGCCCCACATCCACTGGAACCGATGACCCTGCCTAACGCACAGTCCAGGCAAGCATTGAACAGAGTAGGAGCCAGAACACATGCCTGATGAACCTCAGGATCAACTGGGAAAAACTCAGAGGTTCTGCCTTCACTCTGCACAGCACTCACAGTACCAGTGTACAGGCTGGCCATTATATCCAGCAATCTTGAGAGAATCCTGTGAAGTCTCAAAGCTGCAATCCAGACAATCGCCCTTCCCTTTCCATATAGGGATGACAAGTTCTGTCTTCCAGTCAGTTGGGATGATGCCTGTCTCCCAAATGGAAGCAAAGATTGCTTGCAATGCCAGGAGGACAGCCTTACCACCAGCCTGGAGAAGTACACCCCAGATACCACAGATCCCTGCAGCACTCCCTACCTTCAGCTGATTCACCACATGTGCAATCACAGTGGGACTGGGTGGTTCACAGCTAATTGGAGGATCAGCCTTAAGAACCGTAGACCCTGAGATGTTCAACATCCTAGCTGGAGGATCAGCTTTAAACAGCTGCTCAGAGTAGCCAGCCCAGTGGGTCACAACTGCAGTGTGATCAGTAAGGACCGTTCCATCAGCTGTCCTGACTGCAACTCTCCAAGGAACAGATTTGGATGTGCGTAATGCTTCGATTCCTCTGTAAGCAGGATGTGGGTCACGAGGCCATAGATGGTGTGTTACTACTTGCTCACAGATTCTTCTAACAAACACCTCCTTATCTACTTTCAGAGCCCTCACAGCTGTCTTTCTCAGTTCCTTCTCAGTTTTGCTTGCTGCGACTCCACTCGATAATATCCAGGGCATCCTGCCAGATGAAACACCTCCTCCTAGGAACAGCAGTAACACCAACACAACCCTCAGCAATCTTCAGGGTCTTGTCATGGATGGACTCCCACATTACATTAGATTCAGCAGTCACGCCCAAGTCTGCAAGTTCCTCACACAAACTGCGTGCAAAGTCATTAGAAGCAGTTTGATTTTGGAGTCTGGCCAGGCCCTGCCTTATTCTCGTACTATGTGGTAGCCTACTGGATTTAAGCTGGATCTTCAGATTAGCAACAAGTCTGTGGTCAAAATTCACAAACTGGGCACATCTGCAGTTCTGTAGGAGCCTCCAGTATCTGCCCACAAGGATATGGTCAATTTTCTTCACCGCACTGGCAGTATTGGAGTACCAAGTCCAACAATGTGGCTCAGGGCACTGGAACCAGGATCCAGCGATCTGCAGCCCCTGACCTTTTGCAAAGTCAAGAAACATGGAGCCACTTTCAAAACAGTCACCAGATCCATGAGAGCCAGCACAATCTTCATAACCAGCCCTGTCAGTGCCAGTGATCACATTGAAGTCATCCATGACCAATGGAGTGTCACCTCGTGGGCACCCATCAACCACCAAGCAAAGTTGCAAATAAAATGTCTCTCTCACAGAGACATAACTCACCGCGGTCAGTGCTTACACCAAGACAACAGACAAGGCCACCAGAGAGTTCCTTAATCTTAGTCTCATAATATGCTCATTGAAAGGAGTGACACTGGACATCATCAGAAGGAGCTGATCCACCACAGCAACAGCTACCCCTTGAGTATTACAACCATCAGAGCAACTAGATCAATTAAAGGTGTATCCACCTATAGAGATCTATCCAGTCCCAAGTCTGCAAACCTCAGAGAGTGCTGCCACTGAGATGTGGAGTTTACAAAGCTCCTCAGCAGAGGAAGATGATCATCATGCCAGAAACGCAAGATGTTCCATGTGCCTACCCAGATGGGCCGCCTCAAATTGGGACCCGAGAGCTGCCATGCAGCAGACAACGCCTCAGCACCACACCAGTTCTGATTCCCAACAGACCTGACCCCATTGGCTCTCAGGCAGTTTCAACTCTTCTGGGGTTAAGGATCCCAAGGGCTTTCCCCCATCCCCTCCATAATGTGAGCAGCTTTCCTATGGGCGGCTGTAGCATAGCTACTCCCACGGAGAACAGTAAAGAGTTATGTCTGCCATTTTGGCGCTGCGTGGAGTTTTTTTGGTGGCTGTAGTGCCAGTCCTGACACCAATCCCCAAGTTTTTCCTGCAAGTTGGAGGACCACTAACCAGTGGAGCAATTAAAGGTTGTTCGGGCAGAATAGTTGCACCAGGGCCCATGTACCCGGGGGGCTCACAATGACTACTTGGCTGTGGTTTCACAAGCCTTTTTTATGAACATGCTAGACAATATGACATAGTACTGGAAAGGTTCATGGAGTTATTATTCCCTCAAATTCATAAAACTTAATTATGACCTTTCATGTAGCTTATATGCTTGATGTATCTCATTGATGGCTGTCATTTTTAAGCTGGATTTAATTTAATTTCACATGAGAGGGGCCTCAACTATATTTTCACATTAGGGCCCATCAAATTCTAGTTATGTCACTGATTGTTTCTCTGGTTTTCTGACCCCTTCATGTCCTTTGACTATAATTCTGGATTGCCTTTTAGTATTAGTATATCTTGTGGTCAGTTATTTGCCAATGATCAATTCACCCTTGTGCATGTCTTTTTTATTTTTGGATTTTTAGTTTAGGGTTTCGTTTTGGGGTTAGTTGCTTCCATTTTGAAGTGATTTGTTAATGACAAAATCCTTAATCATTATGGTTATTATTTTACTAGTGACAAATAAATATTAACATGTAACCCAATTATTCCAATTTGTGGTTGTGTTTTTATGAGGGTTTTTCGGTTTTGGTGTTTCATTGTGCATAGAGCATAACACATTTCTTGTCAGTTTTAAGGCTTGCCAATCATAGCATTATAATTTCAGAAATGGAGCATTACCAGCAGATATTATTTTATATTAAGGAGCCCACTAGGGCTCTTTTAGAGAGGGGATGCCTTAGGGCATACTATCCCATTTTAATCTTAAGCAGTTCGATATTAGAATATTTACAGCAACATGCACTTAAAATTTACTTGCTATTAGCGGTACCAGCCAATTGCATTACCCATTTTCATGGGAGATTCTCTCGCTTCTTTATATTTGTTCTTTCAAGGAGAGGCCCTCTGCTTTCTTGTCTATGGGTCATTACCTGGCACACCTAACAGCCATTTTCTTCATAACCCTGACTAAAATGAAAAGGCTCACAGGTAAGTGTGCCCAGAGAAGCCTAGGTCACCATGCACCTCCTAAAATTTTGGTCTTTTTCCTGGAAATGAGCAGGAACATTCCCAACCTTTCAACAGCCTGGCAAAGCAACCGGCATTCTGAAGATTAAGATTATGGTCTTGTGATCCAATCAATTCAGAACTGCAGGTTCCTTCCAATCACTATACATAAAAAGTCTACAGCCCACCAGCCAGAGCAACAGGCTTTCTATTCCCTTGCTATTTCTTTGAGTGGCATTTTCTCTTTGAGACTGCAGTTTCTGATATCAGTAGTAAAAGATGGAGTAATTGCGTTCATATTATAATTTAACTAATGAAATCACAATATTCATATATTCATATTCATTCATATGCAATGAAAATGAGAGATGTAGAAAATTTAGTGTCCAAATTTCATTAGTAAAAAACTATTTTAATTATGCTAAATTAAAGTAATACATTTAGATATCTTAGCATATATAAGAACGAAAGAGAAGGTTTGACTAAAATAAGCCATACATTCCAACATGTTTTGTCATTTCCTTTTCACTTAATACAGTCATGCGCTGATTTACGACCAACTGTAAATTACAAGCGTCACTATTTAACACTAACACTCACAAGCTTGCCCCTTGTGAAAAATCGATCGATCGCTGAGAAGCACAAACAAATGAGCAGTGAGATTTGGGGCTCCCATTATGTAATGATTACCATGAAGTGCAAACAAAAGAATGACGAGTAGGTTGCCCTCTGATATAACAATTGCTGTGAAGCAGCCAAACCTGAATGGTGAATGCGGATTGGTGTGACTGGTGTTAAATTCCGTGGAGTTTTGGAAGCACAGCTGCATGGCACTTCCAAACTGCTGCACGAAATGGGAAGTTAGTAGCATAACAACAGTAGCACAGTAGTTCAGAAGTGTGATGTGGCACCCTGAAGAAAGGTGTGTGGCCACATGGGTTAGAGGGAACATATGCTGCAAGTCACAGAATGATATAATCTGCACAGAAGCAGTGAAGGAAGCAGTGGTGGAGCTGCAGAGGTAGCAGTCTCTCATCTGTCTTCCTTCCTGTACTAATGCTATAACCAACAAATAGCCACAAACTAGCAATAAAAAAAAATATTGGGCCACAGTGTTCCAATCTTTGGGGCACTGCCTGGCCATGCCATGCAGCGTTTATTTTTAAATTACACTTCATGCTGCTGGCATATCTTTTTTGTTTCCAATCTGTGCAGATGGTTCTCACTTTTGTATTCCACCAAGAAGATACAAATGCCTTGATAACAGTAATAAATCTTTAGTTATTATTATTACTTTACAGGGTCTCATATGTATTCTGACTCTTGGAGGTTTGAGGTTTTTTTTGATTGGCACTGCTCCACATGACTAATTCTTATGCATTTGGCCCACACCACCTTCCCATACACAGACAAGATGTGCTGCTGCTGAGACGTGAAGATCGGTTTCTGCTACTCCATACTAGAGGTTAATGTATGTGTACTGGTGACCCATACCAGATCTACCAAGCCTCAATGACAATGACCTGTACACTTTGTAACCGACATGCGGCCAATTTTAAATGTGGCCAAATGGCTGTACTTAAAAAACATGAACTATTTGAAAGTTGTGGAAGAATTAACCACAAAACAATACTCAAAAAGAGTTAGGGAATGACCCCGTATATTGGACAAAGATGAAAAAAGGGTCAAAATAAATCCAAAACTTTGACACAAGTATTCAGGTAAATGGTGTTTATATTAGACAAATGAAAAACATGGCAGTAGGAAGTAACAAAAACGGAAGAGACATCATCAGGAATGGCCGAAGGTGACATCATCGTGAATGGTCAGAAGTGACGTCATCATGGCAGAAGCAAAAGTGATGTCTTTGAAGTGGCCAGAAGTGACAGCACAGATGTTTCGCTGTTTGGGATGATGGCCATTTTGAGAGACCGGAAGTAAGCTAGGTATATAATGGTTTTTCTTCTTTATTTCTGTAGACAAAGAGAGAGAGACATCAGTGCACATAACCATCCCTTCATCTCGCAAAATAACACTCACCTTAGGGCTTGTTGGCTGCTTCCTAAGCACGCGTGTGTGACACAGTCTTTAAGGTGCTTCACTACTTAGTCGCAGTTCTCTGTGTTAGGAAGTTTCTTGTAATGTTTTTGAGAAATGTATCCAATTCCTTTATCCAGTTCCTTCTGTGTGCCTGTGCTCTTGTTAAAAAACAAAATTTAGAGTAACAGCAGTCTCACTACTTCCTTTCTTCATAACTTTAATTTCATCTCTCATGTCAGTCCTCAAGCCTAGTTTATATTAGACGTGTCTGTACTGGGCAGTAGGGCCACACAGCAAAAATGTCATCATATTTAGAGACACACGTAGAAAGTTATACGGTGCAGCGGATGTGGCGTCTGTGTTTCCAAAATACTGAATTTAAATGAGAGGCTGGTTACAACGGTGACAGAAATGTACTGTAAATGAAGAGCTGAATATGATGCAACAGGTCATCAAAATGCAAGGATGACATGCGAAAACATTTTAAATACAACTGCCCTTCATGTAGATACCCCAGTCACGAGAATACTAAATTCGCCCTTCTTTCAACCGCTTTTGGTCAATGTCTGACACTCCAACTTCTCCTGTTCTTTCTCTTAAAGTTAGTAATTGCAGGCACAACTCTTTTTCCATCAGCAGATTCCCACATTCTATTCTGTTACATTATTACCTATCTAACACTGACCCAACACTGTCACCTATTGACTAGGAGAATATTAACACACCAATTGAATGGGCCGCAACAAGTACAAATGTGTTTTGGTAAATTACAGTTTTAGTCTCCATTTGCCTATGATAGATTCATCTTTCTTCAGAGTTCATATATCTTGTCCTGGAATACATCTAGTAGCTTTTCTCTGCACTTTCTCTTCATCTCCAAGGTCCTGCTGTAATATGGACACCAAAACTGTTATTTCTTTTGTGGCTTTGTATTACATGCCACGTTGCCTTCTCTTGACCTGTACTTCGCACTTCATACTGTGTAATCCAGTATTACCATAACATTTTGAACCCCTTCCAAACACGGTCTGGTTGAGAGTGACGGGTTCCCATAATGCATACCTTGTATTTACAGATCTCACTTAATGCAGACGTGCTTCATGTTACAAACAAGTTCGACCCCTGCAGATTTTCATAACCCAATTTTGTATATAAGTTGGAAGTTGCAATAAAAGTGTCCATTAATGGAAAAATCTGCAAAACTACATAATGCTTTATTGCTTATTTTACAGAAAAAAATGTACAAAAATGTATTAATAAGATAACACTGAAGCAATATTACTGTACTATATTTAATAAACTACAAACAATTTAAAGCAAAATGAAACAAAGGCATGTACAGTATACTGACCTTATGCATAAACATATTACACTTTATAATAATTACACAGTACCTCATAAGAATTGAAAAATCATGATGATGGCATGAAAACCCACCAATAACTGATGATCAATTCCTCAAAAATAGCTAACTATACTGTAAGCAAAAATCTGAAGTCACTACATGAAAATTAATTGCAATTCACCTGAAAACAAAAGTTTCTGAGGAACTGCCTCAACTTGAGACTGCCATAACCCAAGACTTGACTGCTTTTGAATCTTTATATATAATCTTCATTTGGATCTTGATCTTTGTTTGTCCGCGAATTCACTGCCTTGTGTGGTGTTCCTGCTGTGTTCAGTAGAGGGCAGTAGTGATGGAGGAGGAGAGGAAGTGAGGGGGAGGATCGTTGGATGAGGTTGGAGTGTGGTGATTAAAGAGGATTGAACTAAAGGAGACTACGTGCTGTTTGTACTGGCTGAATACACAACACCTTGGTTGTTACTTTTGTTTACAAACACTGTTGATAGCACTGTTTGTGTTTAGATCTGGCGTCGACACCGTGCTTTGTGTTTAGATCAGGCGTTGACACCTGCTTCGTTGTCGAGACTGTGGTATTTTGTGTTTCTATCGACCGTCGTTGGCAGCACTTTGTCCAAATCGAATGTTCACCCACTTCTTGGAGTCGGCAGTCAGAGTATATAAGTCGGGCACACTTCTGTGATTTTCCATCAGTCGGCGTTTGGAGTTCAAGAAAGAAGCATTGGTTCTTCCTTACTCTTTGGATTGCCATAAAGCAACCTGCAAGATTGGAGAAAGGTTGAGAAGAGATCGTGAGAGGAAACGACAGCGTCATGAAAACGAGATGGACTGTGAACGGAGAGAAGCAGAAATGCTCCTCCACCACCACATAATTACTATTCGGACAGTGATTCCGAGTAGGCCGTTCCTATCGAATCAATGTCCAAGGGTTTTGTTTTGTAATTTTGTTTCCTTTATAAAAAATCATAATGCTGTGCAACGAAGGGCCCAGTTCACGACTGGCAGCCGCGTTTAAACAGGGAACCCTTCACAGACAACTTTAACACGCGCAACGTAGTTGGGCGCACATGGCTAGTATAATTATATTTGTTTTGGTTTCTCTCACTTTTGTTCTAGTGTGGGCCATGGCTTCAACAGCAGTCAACAAGACTTTTAGAACATTAGAACAATCTAGACAAAAACAGGCCATTCAGCCCACCAAGCTTGCCAGTCCTATCCACTTATTTCTAAGTCTTACTGTCTACTGCACTGCTTGGCAGCTTATTCCAAATGTCTATGGTTCTCTGTGTAAAGATAAACTTCCTAATGTTTGTGAAATTTACCCATAACAACTTTCCAAATGTGTCCCTGTGTTCGTGATGATCTCATTTTAAAATAACAGTCTGAATCCATTGTACTACCTCCTTTCATACTTTTCAGTTCAATCGTTCCTCCTCCTAATCTTCTTTTACTTAAACTGAAAAGGCTCATCTCTTTCAGTCTTTCTTCATAGTTCATCACCCTGTTGCCCTGGAATCAGCCTACATGCTCTTCTCTGGACTTTTTCTAGTTCTGCTATGTCCTTTTTGTAGCCTGGAGATCAAAACTGCATACAGTACTCCAGATGAGGTCTGACCAGTGTGTTATAAAGCTTGAGCATAACCTCCTTGGACTTTTACTCTACACATTGTGCTATATAACCTAACATTCTATTTGCCTTCTTAATGGTATCTGAACACTCTCTGGCAGCTGATAGTGTAGAACCCACTATGACACCTAAACCATGATTCATAACTATGATTTTATTGGTGTTTTCATTTTCAAACAGGCCACAGGTTGGCAGATATTTGCTCGGTGCTACAGACAAGATCCAGTTTAGAAGAGGCAAGCAGGAGAAGATCATCCATTAAGAGCAGATATGCATTTTGAAGGGAGGAAATAATCATAAGTTGCAAAAGTATTTTGAAATAAACATGCTATGATATATTTATCATGTTTAGGCTATTTGCTATGGGACTTTTTAAACTCACTCAATGCTCGTTGTCCTAGGAGTAACATAACTTTACTCATTCAGTATGTGAGTTTTGATGTCAATGAAGACTCTTATCCAAATTGGCCAGCTGGTGTCTTGCACCCAAATTCAGAGATCCACCAACCAATGGTGCTTATTTGATGAATGTCCATACTGCTTTAATGAACCAGCAAGTCCTGTGGATCAACGGCAAACAAGCAGAGAATTCCTTCTGTCTATAACTACTAGTTAGTGCCTCAGGTTAAGATCAGTGATGGTTTCCTCCCAATCATAACATTCCTAGTGTCACCATCTTTCTGCGTGTGAGCAATTAAATCTTCCATTTTATAGCCTATTGAGCCTAGCACTCACAGTCTTTTGAAGGTCAAACAACTGCAGTTTTCATTGCTATACTCAAAACAACCAACCTATATACTAAGAATGAACCTTGGTGTTGCTGTCCTAGGCAGTATTTTAATTTTAATTAATGGAATTCTAATGACAGTCAAATCTGGATTGAGGCTCAGACCTGCTTGCCAAGAGTTGCAAAAGCAAATGGCACAAATTTTAAAAGGGGTGAATAAGGTTAGTATGTAGTTGTAATCATCACTCATAATACAATATTTTTAATTGCTTTAAAAAGTAGTACAGTAATGGAATATTGCATTAACCAGTATGTCTATACTGGAAAAACAGAAATCCTTAAACGTATGCACTGTTTTGAAAAACATCTTCTCTATCACTTTTCATTGGGTTATACCAATTATGTATGTAATAACATTCACTTTCTGTAAGTGGAAACATTTGCATCATTTGTGTTTTTTATTTTCTAAAATACAATCTTATTTAGGTTTATTTTGATATCAGCTGGTAAAACACAGCTTCGTGAAATGGGACTATCATTATGTAACTGTACATGCTAGTCGTGTCACTTAAATATAAAGTGATAAACTCTTAAACACCCATATAAATTATTATAAAGAGCAGATGATTGTGTCTTTTCCACAAGTTAATGAAAGCAAACCGTCCTGAAAATGACTTCTCACGTTTCAAAGTAAAACAAACTTGTGGTAAAGCAAACGGTAGGCTTGGTCTGCTGAACGGTTGAGTAAATGCAGCTGTGCTATAAAAAATGCACCCCATAATCATGTGATTCTGTTCACTGAAATGTGATTCTTACTTTAAAGATGACATTTTAAAAACAATAAAGCCTTAAGAATTCAAGGGCTGCTAACTATACAAGGCTGCCGACTATACACACAAGTAGACATTTATTTCAAAAGGCAATGAGGAAAATTTCTAACATTCACTTTTAGTTAATGTTAGTCTCCAATGGTTCAAGGATTAGTTTTTAAATCCTTATGAAAAAATACAGCAAAATACGGTGTTTCAAAATCTGGAATTGACTGAATTATTTATATATCTATTAGTTTTTGTTTTCCAATATTACTTTTTATAAAATAACCGTATTCTCCAAATTGTATGAAAGTATTTTTAACAAACCAGTGTTTTGTTTTTAAATACAGTATTACTGACAGGATCAACATACTGCAGTATAACCCAAAAGGTAGGAATGAGCCTTACATGCGACACTTTAAAGCACAGTGACACGTACACCCACACAAACAATAGTTCAATTTGTTGATAGACTGGTAAAATTAGCAACAGTTGATGATGAAAAATGTTTTTTTTGTTCTCAATTAGGTGGCCTGCAGGAACCAGTTCTGCTTTTTTTTTCCATTTACTGTACATAAATTATCTAAATTAGAATATTACTACCAAACTGGTTAACTTAAAATAAAACTGAACTGGGGGTATCAGGTTGTTTGGGTATGGGGGAATTGGCAGAAACACTAGAGGTGCACCTGAACAGAATTCAGAGGTGGGTAGATATTGGTATGATTTACCCAAATGGGAAAGGCCAAAGCCATTAATAGCACCTTGCCCAACTCATAGCTTTTAATAGTGTAAGAAAGGCGCTATATTGCACCCAACCCGACACTTGACACGGGAGGGACATATAAAAGCCCAGAAACTTTTATTTTCTTCACCTGTGGGGCACGTCTTCCCTGTGAACCCCACACGCAATACACAGTCTCAAGTACAGCACTTAGCACCACCAAAACACTCTTCTCTCTCTTTTCTCTTTCCCCACCACTCCTCCACAGCTTTTTCCTCCTTCCACCCGACTCTGGCCACTGAGTGGTGGTTGCTGGTTCCTTTTATGGCCCACCTGGAAGTGCTCCAGGTGCTTGATCACCTGTTTCTAATTGCACTCCTGGGTGGGGCCGAAGATAAGTCCAGGTGGGCTCAGGGACCCCTGCCACGCTCCCTGGCAGCCACCCCAGACTCCAACAGGGCTGTGGAGATCTCCATTTCCCATGAAGCCCTGCGAGAGACTGAGTCACCACTCCAACACAGGGGGGCGGCCATCCAGCGTCCAGGGGGAGGTACTGCACCATCCAGGGCTGCTCCCCCTGAAAATACATCTAAGGGGCGTCCTGGCTGGGCCTGGGACCCGGCTGTGCATCACAATAGTTAAAGTAATGTATCAAATTAAATAAAGAATTAAAAAAAAAAATCCATATATACAAAATTTCATAATTTCAAAAAAATTAAAACTGTAACAATTTAAGTAACAAAACTAATTAGTGAAAGAGTCAAGAGAATTCCAACACACTTTAAAAGATAAAGAAAAATAAAGACAAAGCCAATATCCACAAATTAAAAAGTACACTATCCCAATAACAATACAATAGTGAAAGAGGGAGTTGGGGACATGAACTGATCAATAGATCATAAGAAAAATCTAAAATTGAAAATTTTCACAAACCAAACAAAAGGAGAAGATAAAGAGTAGAAAAACACTGGTAAAGAGCTAATGCCACAGCAATGTGGTTCAGGTAGCAGGTGTCTTAATACGGCACTGTAGTACCTAAGAACCTGAAACAAGCAATTCTGGGGAAAGGGAGTGGACTGGGGCAAAATCAGCCATACTGTATGTCAACACATTTGTCAAAAATAGTAGGCAGGGTAAACAAGAGTGTGAGGGTAAATCACAAAAACAACTAAAAAACAAAAATACACGGCGTAAAAGAGGTGAAATTTAATGTAAATAAATGTGAGATTGTACACACATAAAAAACATTAGATGCAGTTAAACAAAAGAGGTTCTGACATTTAAAAGTGAAACATATTGAAATGACTTAGGAGAACATATTGTACTCATCACTGTCCACAAATAGAGTGTACAGAAATAATTTAAAAGGCTCCAAGAATGTTGAGTTGCATAACACGGTATGTCAAATACAAATCGATGGAGGAAATACTTCAGCTGCATACAACAATTGTGAACTATCATCTGGAATATTGCGTGCAGTTTGTTCCCATATTGATCATACAAAAAAGATGTATCAGTGCTAAACACATTCCAGGTAATATATACTAGGTTGATACTGAACTATGCAGGCTTACTATGAGCTACAAAAAAAGATAGAGAATGTAAAAAATATATGTAAATAATCATAATGTACCTAGACTATGTTATCTTGAATGTATCTACCGCATATATAATACTATTAACAATACAGTAAATAATAAGGATATCTCTAATGGCCGTTGGATAAGTAAGGCCCATCTGAAACCAATAATGTTCAGCAAGTTAGGAAAATGTGAGACCGTCTTCATGTTTAATTCTAGATCATCTGTATATGTATCTAATGAGTAAGCACTTTGCAATTAGCATAAAGCAACATCCATAAAATACTATACAAGCCCAAAATTTACAATTTACCGCAGTAGGAGTGGGAGTGTTACTTCCAGCATTCATCAGGGTGTTCCTCTTTTGAGGAGCAGAAGGCATTGTCCAATGCACTGCCAGTAACATCGATATCAATTGTCTGTCAGGTTCTTCAGCCACATTTTGTGAAGTTAATGCTTTTTTAAAGAATTCAGTTGAATTTAATTCATACTTGCTTTTCACTGAGTATAGGCTTAGAGCACTGTAACAAGTTTACAGATCATAGCAATTACTACAGATCATAGTAATTTAAGACAATTAACGTTGTAATTGTAAAATGGTCAGTTGACAATAGTGGAGAGGAAATGGGTAATTCAAGTTGACGCCATTCTTGGCCAAAAATAATGCTTTGGCAGTTAGTTATAACTTACAAGATCACAGACGTAGTTAGGCACAGTCATAGCTCTGGCCATCCGGTCACCCACTTCTTCAGGCCATTCTACTGCATTACATACAATAAGCTTGTGCTGGGCAATGAAATAAGAAAATTAAATCCTTTCATCCTCAGATTTCAATGCTCCCTGTATCCCTGCTATTTTTTCCCATGAGTAGGAGTAGCAGTTTGGCAGTATAGCAGTGGTACCAAGCGTCACAGCAGGATACCAAGAAGAGACACAGAACAGAGAAGAGGCAGTGATAATTCACAATTAACGTCATGCTTATGTTTTTGTAAATGGCTAATAAACAAAGATTATGAACAGCTAATCAGCAGCTGCATTCAGGGTTTGCTAGACTAAAGTAATTAGGCTTCAGCCTGGATTTAAATGCTTAGACCAATGTGGAATGTTTTATACAAGCAGGAAGATCACTCCATAGCTTTGGACACCTGTAGCTAAAAGCTTGACCTCCCGCTATTGTTTTTATTAATCATTAGAATTTTTAATAGACCAGCTTGTTGAAATAATAGTGTGTACCTAGTGTCTTCTGTATGTTTTGATAAGTTCAGATCAGTAAGTAGAGCCTGGGCCATGTAATACTTTATATTATACTATATGTAAGAAGAAGGTTTTTGATAATCAGGCCCAAACTTAACTGGCAGCCAGTGTAAAGACTTAAGAACAGGGGTTATGTGGTCGTACACCACAAATCTAGTAATAATTCTTGCAGCAGAGTTTAGAAATAATTGAAAGTTGCAAATAGAATACTTTGAACAGCCTTTGGTAAATGCACTATAGTACTGCTAAAAGTAAATACATAAATTAATTTCTCAGTAGCTTCTCAGTATTCTGCATATTTTTAAGACACAATCTATATTTTTAAGTAGGATTAAACAGCTGTTGTAATGTGTGTATTAAAAAATAGAATGGTGTCAAGTTGCATGCTGCGTAGCCAAGCTAATGTTTAATCTGCTAAGTTTAACTAAGACAGGACATTGTTGCTGTCCGGATCATTCCTACCAATTAATAACACTTCTGTTTTCTTCTGTACTCAAGACCAAGTAATCATCATTTATCCAAACCTTTAACTTGCTGACACAACTAAGTACATAATAAGAAAAGCGTCATTTTGTCTGAAGAAAAGGTAGAGTATAGCTAAGTATTATCAACATGTGAGTGAAGGCAGGCTATTTAATATCTAACATGTGAAAGCAGTAATGGTCAACAGTAATGTCCATTGCATCTAACCTCCGAATCTCTTTACAATGCCCATGCAATACTTTTTTTGTATGTATGGAAACTGATTTGATAAATATGAACTAAACCACTCAAAGACATTGCCTGAGAGCACAATGAAATTTTCAAGCCAGTGGTCAGTGGTGTTGAAGGCAGTTCTGAAATCTAACAATATAATTACTGGAGTGTTTCCTTCATCAGAAGAAATGATACCATTATTTACTGTAATGTGACTACTATGAAGGCTAGACTGAAGCTTCTCAAGTAAATTAGAATGAGTAAGGTGAGATTGTTTTTGGGGTATTTTGAAGAGAAATGGTAAATTGGAAATAGGTCAATGATCAACTGTCATTTTTGGGTCTACATTTTTTTAGCTAATGGTCTGACAGCCAACATTTTTGGAGCAGTAAGATCTGTGCCAGTCAATAACGCTCTCTTAATAATGTCAAGTGTGAGTGCTGCCAGGAGATAATTAAGCTTTTCACTGTGTTTTGGATGTAAGGGACAAGTAGTGTGTGTGTTTTAATAAAGTTATGATTTCATGCTGCTATAAAGGTAAAATTACTAAGGCTGTGTTTGCAAGAGAAGATGGAGTTTGAGACTGTGACACTAAGTTTGTGACATGACTTTGAAATCTGGGATTTTATATCATCAATTCAATCAAATCTGTAATACAGTGTAATTTATGGTGCTTAATTTTTGGTCTTATGTTTTTTGAGCTGAAGATCTTGCAGTGTTTTAGGCATCCATCATGGCTACCACATTCTGACATAATAGGAGGGTGAGAGGTCTAATTCAGAGTCATCAGAGTAGCCAGTGCCAGTAAATCCATTGTATGGCACACAGACACACAGACTAATTTAGAATTTTCAGTTAATATAATAACTACTTCTTAGGGCCATGGAGACCATGCTCACACCGCGCAGATTATGATGAGAATTCAAACCAAGGACACTGGATCTATAAAGCCCCATCCTGTAAATTTTAAACTTAGAGGACTTTTAGTTTTTTAGTTTTATAAAAAAAATCTCAGAATGTTGCATATGTTGCTTTATCCTTCACTCTTCATAATACTACTCTAAAAGTTTTTTGTTTTTTTTTAATTAAACTTAATAAATCTAAGAACTATTATTTATTTAGTCTTTTTTCTCTTTCTTCATCATGTAAAGCACTTTGAGCTGCATTGTTTGTATGAAAACGTGCTATAGAAATAAATGTTGTTGTTGTTCTCAGTATTTGGAAAATGTAGTGTACCTGGTACAGTAAACACTGCCACGTGTTACTCAGAGCTTAAGGATATTGTTGGTACTCAAGCCCTTCCCTTTTCCTATTGGCCACTTTCTTCTGATGTCTGTGTCTGATAGCATGCAACTCCAGTCGTACAGCAGCCATATAAAGGAAGGAGCTGGGAAAATAAAAGGCTTTGTTATTTGTTTCAAGCATTATGAACCTTGTTACTCTGTTAAACAAAGTTCATATTTCCCCTTGTGCCTTTTATTTTAGAGTTTGACAGTTTATAAAGATCTTATGAATGATTTTTGGATAAGATTTTTTGTTTGTGCTTTGAAATGTTTACTTGCATGTATATACAGCATGGACATACAGTAACAAAAACAGAACTGTTTTATTTTACCCTGCCATGACACCCTTCTTTTTCACAGCTCTTCAATATCTGCCACCTCACATTGGTAAATGCAGCTTGCTAAGTTCAGTGTAGACGTGGATAACTGGAGGAGCACCCTGAGAGGGCAACCACTTCTGAAGGCACACACAGTTGGGTGAGGCATACATCTGACAGAAGGCTTGTCATTGATTTTTTTCCAAACTGAACTTAAGACATAAATGCTACTTACAGTAAAACTAAGACACACATCCATAATTCCATGTTTTACTGTTCTATGCTGATTAATAGTAATGTTTAGAGATAATTTCAAAGTCTTCCTTCTGATATACAAAGCTGTGAATGACTTTCCCTTTTTTTACCTCAAAGGACGGAATTGTCTACCTGCCAGTGTAATGGTTTTCTCATAGGTTTCAGCATAAGAACATACAGTACTATCTATGCATGGTATACTGCAGTTATTGGAGCTACAGATCTTCACTGTCGCAGTAACACAGTGGGATCCAACTTAATATCAGGAGTCAAGGAATATGATGCCACACTATAATAGTAATATAGTAAAACACTTCTCTTACTGCTTTAATTGCTACTTAAATCTGAATCAGCATTTCTAAACTACATCTTCCCGTTCCTTGCTGTTAGTGTGAGCCAACACTGAAGCCAATGAAGACATAGACAGCAAGACACTGTGACTAGTGTGAAACTGATTTGTTATGTAAGGTAGCTAAAAGCTTTTTAAATCTGATTAAATAGCAAAAGGTAAAAGTTCACAACTAGGAGGATTGACCAGCATGATCTGTCCCTACATATTTCAGCTGCATAGAGGAATTTAATAATTCATGCATGGTACCCTATGATGAATATCCAAAAAGGTGTACTGATCTTATGCTTTTTGATTTTGCACGGGATTCTATAAAATCTATGAAGTCTGGAAAGCTGACCTGCAGCATCCTATCTTACCCTGACAACTTTCCGGATTACACATCTCAGTTTCCCACGGCCGCTATCCATAATGAAAAGTTTCAACTGTTTGGCGAGCCACCTGAGTCTTCTGACTTGGTACCCAGCAACTATCAGTTATTCCCAAATGTAAAGAAACACCTGCATGAGTTTCAGCAGCAATTTTCAAGTGATGGATGCTGTAGAGGAATGGTTTGTGGAGTTGTCAGAAGAATGTTTCTGTACAGGAACTGGGACTCTGGAGCACTGACTGGGAAAATTAATTAATGATGCAGGGCACTATGTTAAAAAATGATGCTGGTTTGGCGGTTCTATGGCATTGTTTTAGATATCAGGAGCAGAGCATGTTAATCAGTCCTCATATCAGTTATATTCCATTGCTATTGATGAGAAGCATACTTTAGTTCACAATAGCCATAGTAAGTTCAGGTCTCAGTCTTTATTCAGGCACTATAATGAGAAGAGAAACTAAACTGATATTCATATCAAAGATAAAAGAGACAAGTGACATAAAAAATGTATAAAACAAAAAATGTATGAATCTTATTTGTCAGAGTATTCAACCATATGACAGGTCTCTGGCAAAGATTTTACTGAATTTAGGCAGCATTTGCTTGACACCTAAAGACATGCATTCCAGCAGGAGTCCTGCGTGATTCACGAGACCTGACTTAATGCTTGGCAGTATAAAATGTAATTTCAGTCATGTAGGTTCTTTGTTTAAGCGAGTAAGCTGGATGAAAACTTTACAGCACTCTAAGTCAGCCTCTCCCAGCCCTTGAATGGAGCTGCTGTATATGCTATATATTTCTTATGAGTTATTTTTGCTTGTCTAAACTAATATTTCAGCATTCAACATGTTACTTATGGAGTGGTGGCTCTGAGGTAAGGATCTGCACTGGTAATTGGAAGGTTGCCGGTTCAAATCCCATAAATGCCCGAAGTGACTCTACTTTGTTGGGCCCCTGAGCAAGGCCCTTAATCTGCAATTGCTCAATCCTGGGTATGACGTTAACCTGCATCCAGCCTACCTGCAGGGAAAAACCTGAGGGTTGGTGGCAGAATTGGCACTCCAGCCACCATGAAAAACCTCACACTGTTGCATTACATCTGAACTAGTGTGGTGCTGAGGTGTCACCCATTGCATGGATGCACTCGGGTCCAAATCTAGGGATCTGAAGTTGATTTGTCATGTGGTGGGTGCAGCTGTGCACTGTATCAGCACGTGCTCCTAACTTCTGTTTCCCTGTTACATTTTGTAACATTTTTACATTGGTCAAACTCAAACTTCTGACATACTAAAAAGGAAGTCGTAGTGGTCAAGAAACAAGAGCATTGGTCAATAGTGGACAGTGCCAGACCATTGTATTGTATACATCAATCACAGGTGATAATGTAGTGGTAACTTTTGTGGGACTGAGTAGCTACTTTAAGCAAGCCAGATATTAACTTGGTAAATTAAAAATGTCCATTACAAGTTAATTTTCTCCTTGTACTGTGTGTATTGCAAAATGTGCTTATCTTCCCTTCTTTATTAATTCTCTATTTTTGTAGCTCAATTAATGGTTCCTTATTTTCTACCGACCATATAGAAAGAACGTATATAGAGTATAAACATCAGAGTAGTGACGTGTCATGGCTGCTGCTTCATAACCCCATGAGTCTGGGTTAGGATTCTAACCTGGTAATTGTCTACGTGTATCAGGATTTTGTCACATATACAGTAAGCATAATTTCTCACCATTTTCTGTGGAGTATTTTTTTCTAAAATAAAATATGAATATTTTGTATTCAGGTGTCCCATGATGTAATTGGATCATGAGGTGAATTGTTACTAGTGATGATCGAAGCAATTCGCATGAAATTGAACTTGCAACGTAACTCGGTGTTTAGCTTCGCAAGACAATTTGAGATTTAAGTGGTGTTTTGCTTCCAGTGAGAGTCTGGGAGCATTTTCATACATTAAGTAATCACGCATCTGCCTCTCATTTACTATTTAACATGTTGACTGCCACAGTGACAGTAAGCAATTTTGTTCCTTGTGTCACTGTAAAATAAGGATATTATTTTAATATACTAATTAAATGCATTTTGTTATTGAGGAAAGGTCACAATAAAAGTTTAGTTTCTGTGAAAAAAATTAATTGAGTGAAGGTGGATTTAACTTAACATTTCTGAAGTTGGCAATGTGTTAAATAAAAATTTCTGGTAAAAAAGAATTGGAACTGTGCATATCCTCAACTAGGATAAGGCAGATGCTAAATAAGGGGAGGAAAGGGGGTGCTGGCAGTGGTGACTTTCTCTGTGTTAAGTTCTTCTCTGAAGAAAACATAGTAATGTGCATGATGGTGCATTTTAGAGTGGAAAATATACAGCTTATTATATATTTTTTAAAATAAAGCATTCGAGAAGATGTAAATAGGAGGTGTAAATCAAATTTATTTTATTGGTGTGATAGTGTGATACAGACTACATACTTCATGCTGCTGAACACACAAACACATGTAAACATAGAATTGTGAATGAGGCTTTTGGGAACAGTTTTCCTTGTTTTCAACCCAAAACAATTTAACCCAAAAAGACTTCACATTTTACAATTGCAAAATTAATTGCAGTCTCGGTTTCTTTAAACTAAAGTAAATCAAACCTTCTCTCTTTCACTCATCACTACCTGTCATATTCTTAGGACACAAGCGCTATTGAGGTGAATGTGTATGGCAATGAGACCATCCTGTCTAAAGGCGGTTGTCATATACAAAACATGTCTGAACACTAAATCAGGGAAAAAACAAATCCTGTGCACATAAAATCTCTGGTATTTTGACTTAAGAAAGCCTTGCAAGAAATGGTTTGTTGAATTCTCAAAATATAATGCTGTAAGTGATAAAAATTCTGGTTTTGACCCTAGTTAATACTAGAAACATCCTTGTTCAATTTGTAGTGTTGAACCTTTGCACAGTAAGTACTTCAGACTTGCATTTATGGACAACTCTTTATCACCATAGGCATATGAACATTGGATTGTTTGTGTGGATTTTTCAGGGTTTATCCCAATTGTCTGTCTAGACCCAGAAACATACAGTTAGGTTAATTGTTGAATTTAAACTTGTCTAGCGTGAATGATTGTGGTCTTCAGTGGACTTCCACCCCATGCACCCTTAATTCCTGCTTTGAGCCTTATACAAAAAGAATAATCTCCAGCACCCTGTGAGCCAGAATTGGGCATGTATCTTTGATAAGTGATTAATGGATGTATTAAGAACCCTTCACTTTGTGCATAGTTTATTATGTTGCAGATTTAATTTTTCATGGATAAATTGGTTATGTTTGTCAATAACTCAATACTCAGAACCATATAATGACAAAGTGAAAACATGTTTTTAGAAAGGTTTGTAAACTTATTAAAATCAGAAACTGAAATCTTGTATTTATATAAGCATTCAGACCCGTTGCTGTGCCTCTCCAAATTGTGATCAGTTGCATCCTGTTTTCTTTAATAGTCCTTGTCTAGAACTTGACTAAAGTCTACCTGTGGCAAATTGAATTGATTGGACATAGAAAGGCACATTCCTTTGTATATTTATAAAGCTTTGAGTGTTTCCAGGAGCACAGTGGCCTCAAAAATTTGGAAATTCCTAGAGTTAGCCGTCTGACCAAACTGAGTAACCGGGCAAGAAGGGTCTTCAGAGAGGTAACTGTAACAAAGCTTCAGAAGTCCTCTACATGACACAGGAGAATCTGTCAGAAGGACGGCCATCTCATCAGCACTCCATCAAGCACACGTTTATGGTAGAGTGGCTAGTAGGATGACACTCTTGAGTTAAAAGATATGACAATTTAAACGATTCTGAGAATATGAGGAAAAACATTCTCCGGTCTGATGAGACAAAAATTGAACTCTTTTGTCTGAATTCCAAGCACTACATCTGATGAAGACCAGGCACTGCTCCTGACCTGTCTAATGCCTTCTCTATGGTAAGCATGATATTTGCAATATCATGGCATGGCTGTTTCAAGCAACAGGGAGACAAAATTGAGGGAAGAATAAATGCAGCCAAACACAGAGAGGTCCTAGAAGGTCCTCCAGCAGGCATGCAACCTTAGACTGGGGCAACAACTAACCTTTTAGAGTGACAATGACCTAAAGCGTACAGCCAATGCAATGCTGAAGTGGCTTCTGAACAAGTCTCTGACTGTTCTTGAGTGGTCCAACCAAATTGCCAAACTTAAACCCCATAGAACATCTCTGGAGAGACCTAAAGATGGCAGTTTACAGATGTTTCCTATCCAGTCTAACAGAGTTTGAAAGATTCTTCTAGGAAGAATAGAATAAACTGCCCAAATCCAAGTAGTGACACACCCAAGAAAACTCAAAGCTGTAATTTCTGTCAAAGGGGATTTTACAAATAATTATTTAAGGGTTTGAATACATATATGAATGATAGATTTCAGTTTTTAAGTTTTAAAACATTTGCAAACAAAGCTAAAAATATGTTTTCACATTGTCCTTATGGGTTATTGATTGTATATTGATGGGAAAAAATTGCTAATTCATCCATTTAAATTGAAATCTACAACACAATAAAGTGTGTAGAAAGTGAAGGGGTCTGAATACTGTCTGAATCCACAGTGTATACACTATCTATCTATCTATCTATCTATCTATCTATCTATCTATCTATCTATCTATCTATCTATCTATCTATCTATCTATCTATCTATCTATCTATCTATCTATCTATCTATCTATCTATCTATCTACTGTATGTATATAAATGCAAGTGTTTGCTTTTCTGTTACTATTTCATAATTTTAATGTAAGTGTAGTTCTGTCTTTCAAGAGGTGTGCTTTAAAAGAATAAATTACACTGATATTAATTTGAATTTTGTCACTGATTATGTTTCTTCAGTTTGGACAATTATACAGGGTGAAAAGTCAGCATTCCTATTTGAAATTTTCTTGTATATGAAATATATGTGGTTTGAGCCATTGGGAAATCTGTTTCTAGTTTAAAACTTAGGACAGGTTCATTTGATACATTCATCTGTTATGTGAGCCTGCTTTATCCATTTTAGATATTCAGGAACCAAAGGTCTATCCCAGCAGCAATGGGTGCAAGACAAGACTGTGCAGCCCCCCCTCATATATTTCTATAATATTCTCATCTTTAGGATGTGGGAGACACATTTGGAAAACCCCAAGAAAAAAAAACGCACCTAGACAAGATAAGAATATGCCAAAGTCACACAGGTAGTGATCAGACCTGGGTTCCGACCCAGTTTCCTGGAGCCATTTGGCAGCAGCATTAACCAGCATGCCACCAATTCAAAAAATCAGAACAAGTGTTGTATTCATATAAAATATGCCTTTATTTTAAACAATCAATTCTGAAATACTTTAAGAACAAAATTAATGGCATTTCTGGATCAGCAAAGATTTATGGAAACTAGTCTTTATTTTCCTGAAAAAAATATGATCAATGCTATGCCTACCTGGTTTTTTGGAATTGTAAATAGACAGACAGAGACAGCGGCAGTAGGCACTGTATATTTATTTGATACCCATCTTAGAAACTGAATGGCAAATTCAAGTTTGTTTCAAAATGTTGGCTTTCCTAGGTTTAAAAAAAAATCTCGTTCTTTGACCTGTGACCTTTTATGACTGTCCAATAAGAAAAGAATGAATATATGTATTGGAAATAAGGTTCTGACCCCTAATGGAGGCAAAGAAGAGCAAAGGAAAATGCTCGCAGTTCTTTGTTGTAATGTCATGAAATGAGTGACAAGGGTGCTTCTTCAACAAATAAACCACCACTCAGTATTCTACAAATGCATTTTAGCTTGTGAAAAACAGTCAGTGCCTGGAGCAGATTTGTAATACGATACACAGTATATGCTGCTCTGTGGGCTTGTTTAGGCTTTGCAAGGAAAAGCCCTAATTTTCAGAGCAATTTGAATCGACTCAGGAGCCAGGCTGTATGTCCTTTTTTAACTCATTAAAAATGTTTAATGTACCTCTCTTATTGTAATAAATTCCCTTTTAATTGCCTATATAGGCTAAGCTTTACTTTTGTCTGGTTTGATGCAAAATATAAGAAGGTTTTCAGTAGTTTGAACATGACTTAGTATAACCTAACCTCCTCTAATTAAATTATAGTCAATGTGGGTCAGGCAGTCTCTGCATTGATTCAGTATTGAACCAGGCCTAGCTTTAGAATGTGACTTTTTTTACTTTTAACAATATACATTTTTATTTTTTCACAATGTTATGTCTGAAAAGTCACATGTGCTGTATTTGTAATATTCCTCTCCTTAAAATATTGCACATCTATGTGCAAAAATGTTACTGAAAATACGTGCAGAATTGCATTTAAAATACACGTTACATTTATTAACTGTATTTTATTATATTTTGTAATGTTTCTTTACAAGCATTCACCAATGACAGTTTTATAAAACTAAAATATATAATAGTTAATTAAAAACATTATAGGAAACAGAATTGCATGCAGTTAAATACTGATTTATAAGCAAGGACAAAAATACTTATTGTAATAATTATTAGATTTAAGTTTTGCATTTTTAGATACTGTCCATTGATTCCAAAAATCAAACTGACACATTAATGAATTGTTTCTGCTGCTGTTCATTGGATGATTAAGTGACAAGTATTCACCATCATATGTGGTGTGGTTTGAAGGAAACACCAGCATACAAGAAGCTGCTTTGGATTTTTCATAGAGAATTTCTAGGTTTAATAATAATAAAAGACACAAGTAACATATTCACCCCAAAGAACGAAGTGCCTGTCCATCAGCAAGGATTTAAAGTGACCAGATATGCAAGTGTTTTTGATATAGGAGGAATACAAGAATATCCAGCGGTTAGAAAACCTTCATGCAGACAAGAAGATAACCTGCCAAAGGCCGGCAGCACACTACCCACTTGGAGTTGGTGAGCAGGTCTGCAGTTGCATGATCTCGAGGATGATCTTGAGAATGTCAATTAATGCAACTAGAGTTGCAGGATATAACAAGTTAGATGATTCGCTCACAAATTTTCAGCACAGTTTCCAAAGTATCTTCAGCTTACTGTATTTTGACAGCTAATTTATGTGTCGCCTGAAAGCACCAGCTCCTATTTGAATGTTTATGGTGAGTTGAGCCGCTGTCTTGGCTCATTTTCCATTTCCCATTCTGTTGCGATATGGTAAAGAAGAGGCATTAAGTAGACTTTTCGTTGTCCGAAAGACCCACTGTTCTTCTTTTCTTGCAGTCATATTGTATGCATTATTAGCTGTGCTTTAATTGGTTGTCAACTCTCACACCCAAAATAGCCCACCCCTGTGATGTCACAGAAAAAGCAACCACACTGCAAGTTTCAGGATGCTATAAGATGTCAGAATACATGACTGATGCTCATGGGCGCACACCACAACTATCCATTACTTGCTAAGATTTTGTAAATGACTGAAAAATCGCTGGGAAAGGTGGCTTAATACAGAGACAGGATTTTCACCCTGCTGCTCAACTCCAAACAACAACTCCTAATGAATGATTTAGATCACAGCACAAAAAAATCAACTTTTGTGCCCCTGTTATGCTGGATTCAAAGCATCTACACCAAACACTCCCAAACAAATGAAAAAATCGCAGCACACAAATTGTCTTGGCACGTCTTTATTACGCGGTCAAATCAAAGTATGTCCTAAAGATGTAACTAACTGGCATCCCCAGCAAATTAATAAAATTACAGCAAGCAAAACACGGTATTACACGTGATTAAAGTATAATTAATTTTAAAAAACCCTAAACGAATGAAGATAAATAGAGCACGGAATTGAACTTGCCAGAGTTAAAACATAACACTTTGAACCCAAAAGCCAAACCCAAAATTTCCCTAATAAATGAAACAAAATGAGTGGCAAACATAATAATTAAATATGTGGCTAGATTCCAAACATAATCTATCCACCCCAAAACAGAAACAAAACAAAATTAAGATAAAATAAATCAAATGGGTGCTATAGATGTCTCTTTTAGTCATATCATTCCATTCAAAATTACCAAAACATCAACACACAAGTTGATTTGTTTAGTCCTTCTGAAGCTGGAATTAGAATGTAACACTCACATTGTAAAGACGTTGTAAAGGCAATGGCAACAAACTACCACAATAAA